>NC_029788.2:23245973-23249914 GCF_000816755.2 Arachis ipaensis
TATAAAACTATAAATGTTAAATTTAAAAAATAATTTTAAATTATTATCTATTTAATATTACCACAAAATAAATATGAATAAAAAAGATTAGAAGAGAGAGTCATAAGGTGGCATATATATTAGAGAGTCTAAAAAATAAAAAATATATATACCAATTTTATATCAGTCACTATTACATACATATATGGACTAAATCCCCATAGTGGTCCCCCAGATTCAACCCGTGCACCAATTTTGCTCCTGAGATTCCAATTGCACTGTTTATGTCCCCCAGATTCCGATTTGAGCACCATAATGGTCCTTCGAAGATTTTCCGGCGTGACTCAGCGACGGCGTTGCTTATGTGGCACAGCCACTGCCACGTTGGAGAGTCAGAACGACATCGTTTCATGGGGCAAAACGAATGAAAGCCCACACGTCACCGTTTTGATCACAGTGAGAGTAGTAGTAACTTGGGCAAAGGGTTTGGTATTCGTTACGTCTTCTCCTCCATATTTTCTCACCTCTCTCAACGCTTGGTCTCCTCCCTGTAGGGAAAGGTATTTCAAAAGCAAAGGAAAATGCTAGTGATCATGTTCTTTTATCCTCTGACTCAGACTCTCATGACAGCTACGAGAGTGCTGAGGACGAGGCCTATAAGCCACAAGAGCCGGATGATAGCTCAGATGAATCAGACATTGGATATACTGTTCCTTCACAGAAGAAGAAAGTCAAGAAACCCAATGCAAGGAAGAAGGTCCAGGCTGAGAGTGGAAAGGAAAAAGGGAAGGCCAAGGTCTGTGTTGATGATGATGGATTTGTGGAAGACGTTTCTGATGAAGATGTGGACATTGGATTTGTGGGGGGAGGTATAAAGGGGGATAACCATGATGCTTTTGATCCAGGGTCAGAATCGGATGGTGGCAATTCGTGGCACTCTTTGGAGATGAAAACACCACCTAATTCAGAGGATGAGCTGGTTGGAGAAGAAAGTTCAGAGGAGGT
The DNA here is from genome assembly GCF_000816755.2 of Arachis ipaensis. Classification (NCBI taxonomy): domain Eukaryota; kingdom Viridiplantae; phylum Streptophyta; class Magnoliopsida; order Fabales; family Fabaceae; genus Arachis; species Arachis ipaensis. The sequence continues at coordinate 23,246,958 of NC_029788.2, forward strand.
ATTTCCGGTGTTTAGACAGGGTGCTAGGTTTGGGGAACTACATTTAGAAGTCGGGATGAAGTTCAATACTAAGTGGGAGTTCAAGGAGGCAGTAAGGGAGTTCACTATACAAGAAGGGAGACGGATGAGGTTTAGGAAGAACGATGGTAAAAGGGTGAGGGCAGTATGTAAGGTGAAGGATTGCAAGTGGGTTGTATACGCATCAAGGGACCACGAAGACAGTTGCTGGCAAGTTAAGACTTTCTTCAATGACCACACTTGTCCACGAGAGGATAAAAACAGGGTAGCAAATAGAAATTGGGTTGCAGGTAAGTTGGTAAAAAAACTAAGAAAATATCCCAATTTCAGGAACTGTGAGGCTACAACATATTTCAAGATGAAATATGACTTGTCGCTCAATAGGAACTCTATATCACGGGCACTGTGTGATGCTAGAAATATAGTCTATGGGGATGCCAAGGAGTAATATGCTATGCTTAGGGACTATGGTGAAACACTATTGAAAACAAACCCAGGATCAACTGTTCAGATATGCACAAAGCCACAGCCTAGTGGTGAGGTCATATTTGAGAGGATGTATGTCTGCTTGAGTGGCTACAAGTCAGGTTTCAAGGCTGGCTGTCGTCCGTTAATTGGACTTGATGGGGCTTTTCTAAAAACTATTTTCGGGGGGCAAATTCTATCGGCTGTTGGACAAGATGCTAATCATCATGTCTATGTCATTGTCTGGGCAGTTGTGGAAGTGGAGAACTTTGAGAATTGGAAGTGGTTTCTAGAGTTGCTACATGAGGATCTTGGAGACTACAAGACCCATGGGTGGAACTTCATCTCTGATATGCAAAAGGTAATTTCTTACTGAAACCTTAATCCTTACTCTCACATAAGTTTAAATGTGTAAAACTGTGTGGTATATAATGTGGTGTGCTGTTAGTATACTGCCATATTGTGATGATACCTAAGAAATAATTGTTTGATACTTTATGGTATATACTGTGGTGTGGTGTTAGTGTCTGCTGCTATACTGTGAATACTGCTCTGATCTAATTGTTTGATTACGTACTATACCATGATGGTGTGCTGTTAGGTACTATTATGGTGATCGATTTTCAAAGTTAGGGACTATTATGGTGAAGGCAAAAGGGTCACACCAAGAGAGGATGTGAAAAGAAAAGAGCAGCTGATGCTGCTCAAGCTGCAGCTGATGCTGCGGCTGCTGCAAAGGCAGCAGAGGCTGCTAAAGACCCTAAAAATGCTAGTGCACAAGCAACTGCAACTGCCCAGGCCACCACAACTGACACTGCAACTGCCTCTGCATCTGCCAGTGCCACTGCAACTGCTACTCCAAATGCAACTACTACTGCTACAGCTACGGCTAATGCTAATATTACCATCAATTCTGCTCCTATTGGTCAAGCATCAGAAATTGATCTGTCACAGCCAATTTGTTCTGAACCAGAAGACTCTCAAAAGGTACAATTTTAATTCTATAATAAGCCTTTGTAATTCATGGAGTAAAAACTCTGAAAAAGGTTTAGTGAGTGACAATGTTTGGTATTTATTTCTGGTTTGAAATTTGTGTAGTTCACTGAAGTAACCGGGGAACCAGCCACAAGACCTGCCAAATTGCCTACTAGAAGAAGGTCACCTCTAACAACCCCTTCTACAGCACTGGACCCAATGAAGGGTGCGAGTTCTGCCACTGCTTCACGATTCACAAATTTTCTGAAGTTTGTGCCGACTCCTGGATTTAAGCACCCCCGAAAGAAGTGAACTTTCATATTAGCATATTAGGACATTTTGCTTGTCAAGTGTTAGTTTTTTGTTAAAAGATACAGTGACTGCGCTCACTCTAAACAATGGTTCATTTTGTTGATTACTAATCAAGTATGTCATGCTACTTGTTCAATTACTTATGGTTGTAATGTGTTAAAACTATGAATGGTTTGCCATATTTTGGTATTGATCAATTAATACTGTCCATGGTTTGGATCAATCTTGCTGTTACTTATTTACAAGTTCTTTTACTTCATCCAACAGGATATTATATTATATCAAAGTAAGATGATTTACACAAACCTTGTTATGTTACCACATAACAGTTTCATTCATTAATTTGGGAACTGCATTACATTGACATGTTCTCAACCCTTTAATAGCACCAATCCTACAAAAACAACAATTACTAAGAACCCAAATCCAAGAACATGAGTTATGAATTTCAGATTCCTAATCTCTGCCTCCATATTGCCCATCCGCCATGCAAAGTTCATCTTCCTGTCACCATCATCATCTCCTGCAACAGCTCCTTCAGACAACTCCTCTTGCACAGAATCAGCCCAGACGAATAACCCACACCATGTTTTTCCACTTGTCTGCAACCAACCAAAATAATCAACCGAAAAAAAAATTTTCAATCTGCTACAAATTATTAAACTTTACTCACATTATAGTTGGGGCAACCAAAGAAGGGCTTGTTAGGATGCGACTCCGTCCCAGACCACCTTAGCACCGGGCGACAACCACAGCCGCACCAGTCCGGAACCCGTCCATGCCTGCTTCGCGTCGTGCTTCTTCTCCAGTTCTCCGTCGACGATGACCGGTTGGAACTTCCTGCAACATGGCTCCCACTTCCTCTCATGGGGACAGCTATTGGTGTACACAAGAGATGCAGAAGAAGACGTTGATGGAGAGAACGACATTGAGGGGAGGCCAACGAAATTTTAGGGTTTAAACATGAAGACAGGGACTACATTGGGAAATTTTACCACACAATCCACGTCATCTGTACACTACGGCATCCAACGTGGCAGTGGCTGTGCCACATAAGCAACGCCGTCGCTGAGTCACGCCGGAAAATCTTCGAAGGACCATTAAGGTGCTCGAATCGGAATCTGGGGGACATAAACAGTGCAATTGGAATCTCAGGGGCAAAATTGGTGCACGGGCTGAATCTGGGG
>NC_029788.2:23251292-23257867 GCF_000816755.2 Arachis ipaensis
CAAAGTTCATCTTCCTGTCACCATCATCATCTCCTGCAACAGCTCCTTCAGACAACTCCTCTTGCACAGAATCAGCCCAGACGAATAACCCACACCATGTTTTCCCACTTGTCTGCAACCAACCAAAATAATCAACCGAAAAAAAATTTTCAATCTGCTACAAATTATTAAACTTTACTCACATTATAGTTGGGGCAACCAAAGAAGGGCTTGTTAGGATGCGACTCCGTCCCAGACCACCTTAGCACCGGGCGACAACCACAGCCGCACCAGTCCGGAACCCGTCCATGCCTGCTTCGCGTCGTGCTTCTTCTCCAGTTCTCCGTCGACGATGACCGATTGGAACTTCCTGCAACATGGCTCCCACTTCCTCTCATGGTGGATAGCTATCGGTGTACAGAAGAGATGCAGAAGAAGACGTTGAGGGAGAGAACCTCAATGGGAAGACCAACGAGATTTTAGGGTTTAAAAATGAGGACAGGGACTACATTAGGAAATTTTATCACTCATTCCACGTCATATGTACACTACGGCGTCCAACGTGGCAGTGGCTGTGCCACATAAGTAACGCCGTCGCTGAGTCACGCCGGAAAATCTTCGAAGGACCATTAAGGTGCTCGAATCGGAATCTGGAGGACATAAACAGTGCAATTGGAATCTCAGGGGCAAAATTGATGCACGGACTGAATCTGGGGGACCAAAATGGGGATTTAGTCTACATATATGATATATATACATAGTTGATACATATTATTTATTCAATTTTTTTAAAATAAAAAAATAACATTTTAGGTATTATATATAATATTTTAAATAAACTATATTTTAACAAATATTTGATAAAAAAATTATATATTTTCTTAACCTTATTCGCTTATAATTAATTTCCTCAAGTGCGGTACTGGGCAGATCTCAGCCGGTACTGCCAGTCAAATTTTCAGTGCGCATTTTTACCCAGAAAAATTCACTGAATCCAAATATCATATTTAAATTATCAAATTCTGATTGCTAAATTTTCTAACCATGTTCGCTCCTATTTAATTTATTATTTAATTAATTACGGTTTGACTGAATTTTACAATAATAATCTAATTATTTGTCAAGTAATATATACAAAATAAAAATTTAATTATGTTATATTTTTATGTTACAGTTTAAAATATTATTTTAATATAATTTTTTGAAATTATAAAAATTTTTTATATAATAATTAATCTTAATGAATAAAAAATACTCATATATTTTATATTTATATATTTTATATTTAATTATTTAAAAATAAAAAATTTTGTTGTCATTTAAAGTATTGTGTATTAAAGTATTGTCATTTAAAATATTTATTTATATACTAGGATATTTTGTATTTATTAAAGTCTATTAATACTCTTCTTTTATATTAACCTTTGATTCTCATATAATAAAATCTAACGGTTTATATAAATATGGCACATTTAATAAGCACATAATTATTGTGCTCATTTTAGACATATCCTATTTTTAGTTATCATATACATAGTAATTAAACTTAGAGTAATGTTATATGTACACCAAAATCAGCCATCAAACTCAGTCATGAGTATAAAATACATATTGAAAATAAATTAAACCACACATTATTTATACATAAATACATTAATGGCTGATTTTAGTGGCTGATTTTGGTATACAAATAATATTTTTATCAAATAATAATTTAATTTAGTTTTAAAGTAAATATTTATGTACTCAAATATCAAATATAAATAATACTTTACATAATCAATATTTTAAAAAATAAAAAAATATTACAAAGCAATTAAAAAAAATAAGTTAACCAAATATTTATGAGACTTTTCTTCATTCATTCGTTAATAGGTAAAGATATATCAAAAAATAAAAATACATATCAAATTGATAAGATAAAAAAATTATTTTTTTTTTACATTAAATTGATTAAAAAAATGAGACATAGTACTATTTTTATATGTAAAAAGTTTAGAATAAATTAAAAAGACAGAGGAATTACTGAAAATATAGATTAGATAAGTAAATTAAAGAGAACAAAAAATATAAGTGGATGTTACGTGAAAGCAATAACCGCTGCAAAATCGTCCAAAGATGATGGAGGCTAGGGTATTGAAGAAAGGAGAAGAATGAACAGCAAGAAAAATACAGAAAAGTAGAAACTAAATTAACATAGAATTAAACAATAAAATATGAAGATAGTGAAGAATGTGAAAATATTTATATTCATTCTCGTCCATTTTTTTTATTTATTAGCAATTCCGTCTGCATTTTTTGAAAGTGAAAGAGTAATTTAATTTAACTGAGGGTTAAGTATGACTGATGGTGGAACAGTTTTTTATTTAAAGGGAGTTAGTTTTTAAATTGAGTACGTCAGTTTTTTTCGGTTTTAAAATATGTCGTGGGTTGATAGTGAATCAGTTTGATACTTTATTGTGGGTAAATTCTTTATTTGATAAAAAAAATAAAAAATATGGAGGACGTAGTAACAATTTATTATATTAAATTCATTGTTTAACAAAAAATAAATAGAGATAAAATAGGAAGAAAAAATTGGATACCAAATTTTTCTTATTCCCGTTTTACATTTGTATAGTTCATTATACATTAGTACGGTCCAATATGTAAGATAAATGATACTGTGATAGACAAAATTAATAATTTTATTTTATTTTAGAAAAAATATTTATGTACTATAATCAATAATTTAAAAAATTAAATAAATATTATTGCAAAGTAATCTAAAAAGTTAACAAAATATTTATAAAATTTCTTCATTTCATAAAAAAAGACATATAAACAAAAATAAGAACACATATTAGATAAAAAAATATTTTTTTTTTACATCAAATTAATAAGATAAAAAAAATAATTCTTTTACATCAAATTGATTAGAAAAAAAGATAGAACTATTTTTTACCTAAAATATTGGAAATGAATTAAAAGAATAGAAAAATGACTAAAAATATAAATTAAATAAGTAAATTAAAGAAAAAAAAAAATGTAAGTGGAAGTTATGCGTGAAACCAAATTAAATTTGCAACTGCAACGGATGGATGACGATGGAGGCGATACAATTGAGGATGTTGAAAAGAGGAGAAGGTGGATATTATTGAGGATGTTGTCTTTGAATTTTATTTTAAAAATTAGTACTCAAAGATAAAATAAACCATGAATATAAAATACCTACCATTTATACCTATTATTTGGACCATTATCGTGTCGATTTCTATATTTTTTAAAAGGTAGAATATAGATACCTGTGTTTAACAATGAAGTTGGCGTATGAATTGTATCAACTCCCTTATCAAATCATATGGCGATCATTTGCATGTAATTATTAATTTGCTGAATTCTCCCTTTCTTAATAAATGCATGTAAGAACCAAAATATAGCAAAACACAGAAAAAAGAATCGACAACAGCCAGACGACATATTTATAAGTGGAGCAGTTATTTAATTTTCTCACGATTGCAGCAGTTATTTAACTCTTTTGTGGGTTGATGACTTTTTTTTTAATTAAGAAACAAAAATGTATTATTACTATTTTGTCCATAAATTTGATTTGTAGAATGAATTATTTGAGGGTAAATGATGTCTATAAAAATTGGACACCAAACTTTGGTATTGGCGGTCCAATATGTAAGATAAATGATACTGTGATAGACAAAATTAATAATTTTATTTTATTTTAGAAAAAATATTTTATTAATTTGCTGAATTCTCCCTTTCTTAATAAATGCATGTAAGAACCAAAATATAGCAAAACACAGAAAAAAGAATCCACAACAGCCAGACGACATATTTATAAGTGGAGCAGTTATTTAATTTTCTCACGATTGCAGCAGTTATTTAACTCTTTTGTGGGTTGATGACTTTTTTTAATTAAGAAACAAAAATGTATTATTACTATTTTGTCCATAAATTTGATTTGTAGAATGAATTATTTGAGGGTAAATGATGTCTATAAAAATTGGACACCAAACTCTAGTATTGGCTTTATATATTGGTATAGATGTTGATTAAACGCGTAATTCCTCCGATCAACGACAAATACTATTCTTCGGTTTTGAACTTTCGTGGTACCTTCCGCCTAAGACATTAATTTATTTGGGATTCCTGGAAATTTTCCTTCGTCTTAATAAGTAACGACATATCAACATTAAACGGAATTGTCATTCCGTCAAAACTGATAAGGAAAGATGAAAACGATTGATGGGGCACCAGCCAACACGCATTTGTATTTGTTAAGATTAGAGATATAATATTTTTCTATATATCGATTAGAGTTTAATGTTAGGTGAAAATTTAAATGCATTTAATTTTACATAAAGTTAGATAACTAAAAATCATTAAATAATCTAAAAGATTTAATTAAATTATCATTTAATAATTTTTAGGTGATTACTACGGTACGATAATAAATTAATACGTACCGATACGTTTAAGATATGGACAAATAATAATATGACATGTGGAATTTATTTTCCACGTCAGCATTTAATTTTTTTTTTTTAAATATATAGTATATCACCACTTTTACTAAAACACCCTTTTAATTAAATAAAAATAAAAAATATTTATTTATTTATTTTTTTTTACATCAAATTAATAAGATAAAAAAAATAATTCTTTTACATCAAATTGATTAGAAAAAAAGATAGAACTATTTTTTACCTAAAATATTGGAAATGAATTAAAAGAATAGAAAAATGACTAAAAATATAAATTAAATAAGTAAATTAAAGAAAAAAAATGTAAGTGCACATAAAGCCAATGAGTTATAGCTCAAATGGCATAGTCTCCCCATACTCAATTAAGAAGTTGCGGGTTCGGGTCTCCTATCTTTGGTAAAAAAAAAAAAAAACAAACAAACAAACTTCACATAAAATTAACTATACTTAAGTTTACACTTTAATTTTAATATTGTTTACTAACATAATATTTTACACTATATTCAATTGCATTCGTATTTTTATTACAATTTATACAGTCAATTAAAAAGATAATTATTTTTACTAACATAATATTGTTTACTTTGATGCATAATTATAAAAATTGAATCGAATGGATTAGTTTAACCAAAAAACCGGTGAACCAAATTCTTAATTGGCCCAATCTAGTTGTAGGACCATTTAAGGATGAGAATAAGTTAAATTCGATGAGAACCGATGAAAAGTTGGTCCAACCAAATCGTTTGAGTGAAAACTTTAAAATTGATGAAGATGTGATTCGAACTAAGGTCTTTTTTGTTATTGTATACTCCTCTTGTTACCAAGATTTTTGATTATTTTATATTTTTTTATTTACGTGTGTTGGAGATAAGTGTGTATGTCTAACAAAATACTATTGTGAATTATTATTTTTATTATTTCTTTTTATAAGAATAAACTTTTATAATTTATGATAGTGTTCTTAATTAAAATTAGAAACGAATAATTACGATAGGGATCGTAATAATGAGATATACGTTTTTTGAGTACTTCTAATTTAAATTGTTCTTAATCGTAGAATCACTAAAAATGGGACATTAGTGATTCGGATAGATTAATATATATATATAATGGTCTTCATTGGACGAAGATTAATAGATCTCATTTATTAAATTATATATATAAATGGTATATATAGAGATATAACCATTGAACTGACTCACTCTAAGAATTCCTAATGGTTATAGTTACCGTATATTTGTCAATAGGATATTCTTATGATGAACATAATATTAGAATTTTCCTTTGACCTGCGACTATCATAGTAATTGACAATGTATTTGTTATATTTTGATTCCGGACACCTAACACCCTACGGTGTTAGTTAAATGGACATTGGGTATGATTTAAATACTTGTAGAATTAATGATTAGTCAAAATGGAATCCATCAACTATGGTAATGAGTTTGAACTCTACGATTATAATGAATGAAATAAACAATGCCTTGGCCAAGGGGTTTGAATGAATTAAGAAATGAGTTTCTTAAGTCATTCATAATTCATTATAATAATGGTAACAAGTTAGAGTTTGACAATTAAACCGTACTCTAAAAGTTAGCCAAGAGCTGAAAAGATGGAAGGAGTTGTATTTTTTGTTCATCTTGGGTTTCTTAGTAAAAATATTATTACTTCATACTATCGGGTCGTCAAGGAGCGTTGCTAGACGCCAACCTTGATTAGTAAATTTAGTATGACTAATTTACTACCCGCTTAGTATTGAACCTATGGGGTCACACACTAACGAGTGTTCTAATCCTTGGTAAATAATCATTTAATTATTATTTTGATTAGATCAAATAAATAATTATATTAATTCAAATAGAATATTATTATATTCTTTGCTAGTACCATGAATATAATAATATGATAATTGAGAATATTAAATAATTAATTATTTATTCTATGATGAGTTTTAAATATGGATAAGATCCGAACTGATTCTGTTTCAAATTAAATTGTAATTTGATTCACAAATCAGTCACCAATCTCATACTATATACTAGCGGCTCAACAGGCACTAACGTGCCTGTTCAGCCGCTTTTCTATTGTTTTGAAGAATTTAATTTTATTCTTAAAATA
>NC_029788.2:23283476-23286672 GCF_000816755.2 Arachis ipaensis
AAGAGTCTCTTAAGAGTTGAAAGTGAGTTAGTTTTTAAAGCGAGTACGTAGTAGTAGCAGTTTTTTACAGTTTTTAAATATATCGTGGGTTTGATGGAATCAGTTTGACATTCTATCGTGGATAAAAAATAAGAAATATGGAGAACGTAGTAAGAGTTTTTTTATATATTGAATCCAGTGTCTAAATAAAAAAATAAGCAGGGATAAAATAGTAAGAAAAAATTGTGTACCAAATTTTTTTATTCCCATTATACGTTAGTATAGTCCATTATATATTGTATATTGTATATGTATATCGGTATAAATTTATATTCCAAATTTTTTTATTCCCATTATACGTTAGTACACTTTTATCTGTAAAATAAATGTTGGACATAGAAAATATGTAAACCATGTGTTGTAGATTTAATTATTTCGATACTTTAAATACTATTGTCCCATTGAAATAACTATTATTTATCAGTTATTGAACTATAATGATATATATTGATCACTTATATACTATTGTATTATGGAGCCAATATGTATAAAAAGTACTTATTAAAAAATTATAAATAAAAAATCATAAATTATTTATTTTTTTTCGACGTAGTTTATTTATTTATTTATTTATGTTAATTTCAAAATTTTTTGTCTTTTGAGTACGTGGTGTCAGTTTCATCTATTAGAAGTAGTTCAGTTTGACAGGTTTGTCATGAGTCAACTCATTTTAGTTTAAAAAAGAAACAGGGGCAAAATAGGAAGAAAGATTTGGATACCAAACTTCCATATCCCCATTATATATTGGTATAGATATGTGTATATGATAAAGAAAGAACACACAAGTTTTTCTTTTACCTCCACATACACAAATATTCCAATTCTTAGTAAAGAATTGCTTGTGCAAGGAGTTGCAAAAAATTTCTCAGTTAAATCCATTGGTCAAGGAGTTGACAACAAGGATCAGTCTCGGTGTGGATACACATAGTACCTTCGTACTATCGAAGGATAAAGTTTTTCATTCACTAGGGTATTCAGGTATTGGCATCTAACCCATCTTATTTCAATAAAATTTTAAGCACAAAATAGATCAATAGAATTACTTTATTACTTTCGTTGCGTGTTATGAACACTTGTAATCCTACAACGTGAAACTAATTCTATCGATTCAATAAATGACTCATCGGTTAAACCAACAACTCAATAAACTAATAGCTTGATTGGTTTGATTAGGTTTAGTCCCACAACCATACTTTTGAAGCACCTCCAAATTAAATTCAACTAATTAATGTATTAAAATATTCAAGTCTCTCAGTTTTTTATATTGGTAACCCTAATATATCTATATGTCCCTTTTATTGACCCAATCATCATTAGAAAGGTTTGCATAGAACTCTAAGGTGAAATTTGTCTTCGTTATGATCGAGTTAAGGCTAAGCTTACCTTGATTCTTGCAGTTATAAGAATCATTTTGGTCTTGTAAGTTTTAGTTGGTCAATAGTAATCTTTTAAAGATAAAAAAATGTGAATCAATTTACTCGTTTGACAATGAAATATAATTAAATTGAAAAAATTAAAAAATTACAAATTAATCAATAAGCTGTGGAAAGCCTTTTCACTCCTAACTAGCTAGAGACTAACAATTCGATCTCATTATGACTCTTGATTGGAGTAGTAGATACAATATTATTGGATTCCACCACAATCACACTACCACTTGAAGTTGTACTAGTAGTGTACATATTTGATGAATCTTGAGGTGAATGATCATGAGCAGTAGTGAAACCATTGTCCATCAAGTATTGAAATGGGTTCAAAGGTTGTGGAATTTCTTCAGAGCCTTCCAACATTTTCACAACAGCACTCATCATAGGCCTTGATTCTGGCCTATACTGAACACACCACAAAGCTACCTTAATCATTCTTTCTACCATCTCCTTATGTTTCTCCAACAATAATTCAGACACTAATGTTGAATCCTGTAATTCTCCACCATCAAATTTTTTCCAAACCCACATTGGAAACCACTCTTGGCTTTCAGGAACATTATTATCAACATTTCTTCTCCGACCTATGATCTCAAACAACAACATTCCAAAGCTATAGACATCGCATTTGTGAGTCACCGGGAACGGCATCCATAGCTCCGGCGCAGCGTAACCGGGGGTTCCCCTGCCTCCTCCTCCACCGGTCATAGATATATGAGTGTTATCCCTGTTATAAATCATTGCCAAACCAAAATCCGCAACCTTAGGATTGAAATTCCGGTCCAATAAAATATTGGCCGGTTTAATGTCATAGTGAATAATTCTTTGTTGGCAGTCTTCATGCAAATAAGCAATGCCTCTTGCAGTTCCAACCGCTATCTCATGAAGCTTTTCAAATCCTAACGTGTTGTTTTCTTTTAACAAATACTTGTCAAGAGATCCATTTCCCATGTACTCATAAACCAATGCTGTCAAGTTTTCTTCAAAACAAAAGCCATATAACCGAACAAGATTGAAATGGTGGATTTTACCAAGTGTTCCCATTTCTGCCATAAACTGTGCTTGACTTCTTTTGTCACAATTTCCATGCAGGACCTTCACGGCTACCATGGCGCCATTGAAAATCCCTTTGTAAACAGCACCGAAACCTCCTGATCCCAACAAATTAGAGTAGTTATCGGTTGCAATTTGTAACTGCTGATCAGTGAATCTTACTGGCTTCTCCCTTTCGATATCATTCAAGAATTTTTCTATAGTGAGCGTAGCAAATTGTGGTTGTTGCTGGTGATGCGTCTGGAACTTAGGTATGTCCTCCTTCAAACTTCGGCGGCATTTTAAATACAAACTCACTAGGACGCCCAACACCATAACTGCAATGTTTTTGCCATCAATTAGAAACAAAAAGGTAACAATGAACCATATTAGCATTTTTCCTACTGATTTAATAGCATTAAAAGCCAATACTAATATTTGTATGTATATTGATAAGATTAGAAAAGTAGAATAATTTTATGAATTTAATTTTAATATTGTCATTATAAAGTAATTTTATGTATGCATCTAATTAAGTAATGTTATATTAGTAAAAATAACTACTTTTTAGATTATTTGCGTGATTGGTCATCTAAAAGAATCGATGTGATTGCATGACTGTATAAAACAGACCATTCTACACTGGACCATATAAAACGTTTTACTTCATCAATACATTAAAATTATACTTTAATTTT
>NC_029788.2:23290345-23290540 GCF_000816755.2 Arachis ipaensis
TAAAGCGCATGGCATTCTCAAAATGGATGCCTCAACCAAACATGATCTTATACTACTATCACTCTCCAACAGTCCTCGATGTTGAGCGGATTGCCTAAAGGACGAATATTGGACACCATCGACCGTTAGCAAATCATCCCAACCAGTTGGGCCTCTTACATTTGACAACAGAATACGCAAATATAATTTTTCACC
>NC_029788.2:23298786-23302327 GCF_000816755.2 Arachis ipaensis
TTTTTTTTTGTTCACTTTTTGTTCCTTAATTTTAAAAGATATATGTTGTTACAACAATTTTATTATATAGTTATTGTTAGTATTATTAGTTTCATGAATGTATCAATTATTTTAAATATTTTATTTGTTAAGTATTTAATTTAAATTTTTTTATTAAATTCAGAATTTTGGTTACAATATATAATAAGCAGTACATATAATAAACATAAAAAAATGCATTTATTATTATGATAACTAATAAGCATAATAATACAATAAGTTTAACTAATCACAGTTTATATAGTAATGATTATTATATGATGATGATGATAAAATATTAAAAATATAAATAGAGTACTCACCATTTATATTTGCATGACTTCTAGTATTGTTTATAGTTGGTTCATAAGAAGCAATTGGTTGAGAATTTGAATTAGTAGTTGTAACGGTGTCTTGATGTACACCTATATTTAAAAACAATGCAAAATTCATATGTTATCTACCTTTTTGAAAAAACAGAATATTAGCGCTTAGCAATAAAATAAAACGTGTTAATTAAGTTAGTTAATTTTGTTAATATTCTACGTTAAGAAGATTTGATGTGCAGACAAATTAACTTATATCGATGTATTTACATGTTTAAAGCATATAAAGATACTAACCAGATGATCTATTACTTGGACCAGTTCTGTTATTATGTATTTCCGTACCTATATTTTTAAAGAGCAATATAGAAAATAAGCATAAGTTAAACTAATAAGAGAAGAATTAGTTAACATTGATTGTGTGAAACAAAATATCGGTAACTTTAATTATTTTAGAATTAATAACAAATTGGTGCTTAGCAATAAAATAAAGCGTGTTAATTAAGTTAGTTAATCTTGATAATATTCTACGTTAAGAAGATTTAATGTGCAGGTAAAATAACTTATATCGATATGTTTACATATTTAAAGCATATAAAGATACTAACCAGGGGATCTGTTACTTGGACCAGCTCCGTTACCATATATTTCGGTACCTATATTTTTAAAGAACAATGTTTAAAATAAGCATAATTAAACTCATAAGAGAAGAATTAGTTATCATAATATTATATTAGTTAATTTTGATTGCAAGAAAAAAAATATCGATAACTTTAAATATTTTAGAATTGATCTAGATTTCTTTATTATAATATAAATAATTTGTTCTACGCTTCTATTATATTTTTTTATAGTACTTTTTTTCAAAGGTTTGAATTTCGTCCATTAATGCGTGAGATATTTTAACTTATTTTGTTAATTTATTACCTTTAATTGATGATATGATGAGTATTTCATAAATTATATTTATTAAGAATACAAAGATATGATTAAAGAATATTTAATTTGTTATACTGTAATGTATTCTTGTTTTTTTGTGTTTATGTTGATAATAAAAGGAATTAATCTTTATAAAATAAAAGGAACTAATCTTTATTTATGTAGGGCTATTTTTATCACAGAAAATAAAAAATAATAACTATTGTAATTTTTTAACCATTATGTATAGTTTATTATATATCGGTATATATTTGATTAATGAGTACACTTTTATATGAAATTTTTAAAAAAAAAATATTGGACATAAAAAATATGTAAATCATATGGTGTAGATTTAATTATTCCAATGACTTTAGTTAATAATGATTTATGTTTCTTTATAATTTAAATACTATTGTCCATTGGAATAACTATTAATAAAACAATTATATTTTATATACTATCAGTCATTGTCCTTTAATAATATATTGATCACTTATATACTATTGTATTATAGGCTATTATGTATGAAACATACTAATAAAAAATAATAAATTATTAATATTTTGTTCACTGAAAAGTTAAAGATAAAAATATAATTAATAAATTTTATTTCAGAATGTCATTTATCCTAAGTACGTAGTATGTGTTTCCTTTATTAGAAGTGGTTCAATTTTAAAATTTTGTTCGTAGGTAAGTTCATTTTTTAATAAAAAAAAAGGATAAAAAAAAATAAATGAGAACATGTATTTTCCCATTATATATTGGTATAGATAGATAGCTTTTGTTATTTTAAATAGCTGTTATATTTGACGTAGGTGAGATATATCCTAATTTTATTTTTGATTTATTATAATTATATATCATTACCAATTGAGAATACAAAAAGTTAAAAAAAATTAAATTAAAGTGTTATTAAGAATTTTAATGTTGCATTGATTTATTAATTTAATATATAAATTTTATTTTTTATTATAAAATTATTATCAAAAACTTTAATATAAAAGTACTTTTTGTCGTTAATCTTACATGACATCATTTTTTTTATTTTTTTAATACAAATATATAAAAATTATATATTACGTTATATATTATATATTGGACGACGGGAATGAAATATATTAAAGAAATATTATTATTAATTACTGACCATTAATTTCTGAAAAAAATTTTTTATAGATGAATGATGTATAAAAAATTTGGAATGTTAACTTTTAACTTCATATACGATTAATATATTGTTTGATTAAGAAAGATACTGCTTAGATGGTAAACCATGTATAGTAATATTAATTTAATTAATTTTGTTACAAAATATTAATGATAAAATAGCAACCAATTATGTTATTTTTATTTCTGTACCTGTGGCAGTTCTATTGCCATGCGCTTCCATTCCTGCATTTTTAAAAAGTAAAATATAATTATTAAGAACGAATTCAATACAAAGAAATTTAAATGATGTTATCGTGTTACCCGTAACAGATTGATGATAAGTGGTAGCTCTGGCCATTTGTCTAATTGTAGTCAATCTGGCTACCCCTATATTTGTAGTTAATCGGGCACCTTATTTTAATATAAATTTTTAATATTATAAATTTTTTTATATAATAATTAATCTTAATGAATAAAAAATACTCATATATTTTATATTTATATATTTTATATTTAATTATTTAAAAATAAAAAATTTTGTTGTCATTTAAAGTATTGTGTATTAAAGTATTGTCATTTAAAATATTTATTTATATACTAGGATATTTTGTATTTATTAGAGTCTATTAATACTCTTCTTTTATATTAACCTTTGATTTTCATATAATAAAATCTAACGGTTTATATAAATATGGCACATTTAATAAGCACATAATTATTGTGCTCATTTTAGACATATCCTATTTTTAGTTATCATATACATAGTAATTAAACTTAGAGTAATGTTATATGTACATTGTACACCAAAATCAGCCATCAAACTCAGTCATGAGTATAAAATACATGTTGGAATATAAATACACATTGAAAATAAATTAAACCACACATTATTTATACACAAATATATTGATGGCTGATTTTAATGGCTGATTTTGGTATACAAATAATATTTTTATCAAACTTATATATAACTGATTTTTGTTTTTATATTTAACTGTGATATAGTCTTATATTTATTATTTGGAAAAGAAAAAATAAAAAATGCTAGAAATAAAATTAAATAAAGGATCGGAGGAAAAAACTAACGCAAGAAATTTACACTAATTTAAAATAGTTGATTATAAAAT
>NC_029788.2:23302378-23307604 GCF_000816755.2 Arachis ipaensis
TTTATATTCAAAATACTCTTTATTTTTATGTATAATTCGAATAGATAAAAAAATATTTTTTTAATCTTATATTAAACATCTTTAATTATTTTTAGTTTTATTTAAAATTATAAATTATTAATTTTTATTCTGATTATATCATCTCATCATATTATACACTATCATTTTTTCTTATCATTCTTTTTACATGGATAACTATTAGTATTATCGTCTCACCGTCACTATTATGTTGTATTGTTTTTATTTTTTCTTGTTTTCTTCTTCTATTAACCACAACCGCAATCAATTACCATAATACCATTATGGCAGCTCTTATTTTTGTTCATCACTTTGTATGTGAAAGACAAATTAAAAATATATAAAAATGAGTTAACAAAATAATTTATGAGAGTTCTTCAGTTTATTATTGATAGGTATATACATGTCAAAAAAAATTAAAAAATAAATATCAGATAAAAAAATAATCATTTTTTAAAATTAAATTGATGAGAGAAAACTTTGTATGTGAAAGACAGATTAAAAATATATAAGAATGAATACAGTTTGGTAAGTAAACTGAAGAGAAAGGAAAATGAAGGTGAAAGTTATGCGTGAAATTAATATACGCAGTGAAATGGTATAAAATTTGCAATTGTAGTAAATGAAAGCGAGGAAAAGATGGAGACGATACAATCACGATATTCAAGGAAGGAGAATGATGGCAACAGTAATAATATAGAAGAGTGCACCTAATGGTGAGAGGAGAAGCACTAAAAATTGAATAATGAGATCAAACTTGGTATAAACTATTCACATAAAGAATATACCAAAAATAAAACGATAAGATCCATAAAAAAATTATTTATCACCCCTAATTATTTTTTTCCTCCTTTCATACATGGCGTCGAAAATTAACATTTGGCATAGTCATTATCTAGTTCAGAAAATTACAAAAATTCATCCAAATAATTGTTACATACAGAGAAGCACATTCAGACTTGAAAAGAGAAGTAAGAAAATTTAAAAACGGATAAAATTAATTAAATGGATAAATTATTGGAATAAAGAATTGAAGAAGATGTTACGTTTTCTACAACTATTAGTGAAATATAGAATAAAAATAAGATAGGAGAACACTTGCTGTTAACGGTGAAAGTTCTTTTATCTAAAGTAAATTTGGATAAAAAAACTCTGTATCCACATTATATATTGTTATAGATTTCTGTTACTTGTGCATGTTCCATTGTCATGCGTTTCTATTTCTGTATGTTTCAAAAGTAAAATATAATTATTAAAAACTAATTGAATTCATAATAAAGAAAATTAGTTATCGTATTACCGGTATCAAATTGATGATGGGTGGTGGTTCTGCTCATTTGTCTAATTGTAGTCAATCAGGCTACTCCTATGTTTGTAGTTAATCGAGTACCTCTACCTGCGTTTGGCATTGGAGTTGGAATTGGAGTCAGTTGATATGACAACTTATTTTCCTTGTTGAATCATCTCCCGATGAGTTGCTGTCTTTATTCTTCGATCATGTTGTCTTCTTCGCCTAGCATATTCTGTTCAAGTAGGTCGACTTGACGTGATTGTTGATTTTCTGAAGTTTCCGCCTAGCATATTCTGTTCAAGTGGATCGACGTTGACGTGATTGTTGATTTTATGAAGTTTCCATTTCTATTTGTCAGAAAGATAGCAAGATGCAGAAAAGAAAAAGGTTTGCGAGACCAAAATTGAAAGTAAAAAAAGTATTTAATTCTGTTGGGGTTTCAGTTTTTAAATTGAGTACGTAGTGGGAGCAGTTTTTTATTGGAAGTAAATCAGTTTTAAAATATGTCGTGGGTTGAAAATGAATCAGTTTAATACTCTGTTGTGAGATAAATTCTTTTTTTATAAAAAAATAAAAAATTGAGGACGTGGTAACAATTTGTTATATTGAATTCAGTGTGTAACAAAAATAAAAAAGAAATAGGGGTAAAATAGGGAGAAGAAATTAGATACCAAACTTTTCTATCCCATTATATATTGGTATAGATAAAAAAAATAGTTATTATGACAAAAATAAAAAATAGTAAATAGAAAATAATAGAAAAAATAGTTATTATAATAGAAATCAAAGTTGTCAATCATGCAATGAGACTATTTCAATTCAAAAAGAATAAAAGAAAATTCAAATATAAATTTATTTGATATTAAATAAAATAAAATTACATAAAACATTATTATTTACCGTATAAATTAAATAAAAAATTACCAATATTTTTAAATAAATATTTTATATAACAACTGTCAAGCAGAATTTACTGAATAAAAAAAATTGAACATCAAACTCCCATATTTTTTTTTTGTATATTGTTATTTTGTTATAGTATAAATAATAGTTTTCGAATTATCTAAATATTTTAATATAAATTATTTAATATTGTCAAAGCTAAAAAATTTAAGAGATAAAATTAATATTTCTTCTAATGATTATTTCTCATCTGCTTTAAATATATTAAAAAACAAAGAACCAAAATTGTTCTTCATCACGCCTTTGAAGGATTAACCTTCTTCATCTTCTTCTCTCCTCTTCCTATCCCCTCTCTCTCTCTGTCTCTCTGCTCGATTTCTCTCACTGTGCGTCACAGAGCATCGCTTCTCAGCCTTGCACCGCCGCCGCACCAAACCTCCATTGCACTGAACTTCCATTGTCTCGTCACACCCCTTTCCGGCTCTTTTATGTATTGCTCGCGTCGTTTCCCTTCGAACCCTAATGTGCATTTCTCCGCCACCGTCTTCGTCGCCTTCGTCTACCTTCGCGATTTTATAAAACTACAGCACCGATTTCAGCGGCACTAACCATAACCAATGGCGTCCGCCGAGCAGCCATTGAAGAAGCGAAAGCACGACACTCTCCCGCAATCCCCACTTCCACACCACTGCCGCTAGCACCGCCGCCACAATCTCCTCAAACCCTAGCTCGTCTGCCTACTCCTCCTCCTCCGCCTCTGTCACAGGATGAGGTCGTCACCAAGCAGAGGAACAAAGATGAGGTTCGAACCATGTTTGAGAGCTACCGTCGCATCAAGCTCTTCTTGTCAAAGAAGCAAGGTGATTTCATCCATGACCTTGAACAGAGCTTCTTCGCTCTCGTAAATGCTTCCAGAGGTAAACACTACTAAACAACACTTCATAGTTCATTCTCTATCTTTTTGGAGGGTATAAATTTGAAATCAAGGTTAATGAATTTGAGTTTGTTTATATCATTCAGACCCTAATGTACCATTCTTCTCTTCCTCAGAATATAGCGTTTTCTCATATCTTTCTAATTCAGTCAACCCAATTAGATTCTGATTGAGATCTCTAAACCTTATCTTGAAAGAATACAGTTTTTAGCACCAGCATATCTAAGGAAGATGAAGCCCTCAATTTGCTTAGTGCATATAACTATGTAATTTCATCTGATCAAGACCAAATGAAAGTAAGCATAACAAATTAAAAAAGCATCACCTATTTCATGTTTATTTATTTTGTCAAAATTGAATGTTGACTAATATTGCTATATATATGTATACATGTAGGGATTAACAAAGACACTAGACTTTATAATTGACAGAGCATTGTTGATCATCCTTTTGATCCTTACATAGCACTTCTAAATTTGTTTTAAAGCGTCCATTTATTCGCATGTTATTTGTTGCAATGTCTTTTGTTTTCAATAAACCTGTTTAAGTTGATTCATATCTTAGTATGATGCATCATCTAATTTGAACTCTAATAGTGGATCACTTTATCTGAAATGCTTGAGCTTACTATGTTATTATGAATATGATTGCAGCCTATTCTTCAAGCAGGAAATAGAGCTATCTCTGATAGGACTCCAGAATGCTGGAAGACTTCCCTTGTAAATGTTGTTGTTGTAAGTATATTAATCATGTGAACATTCTCTTAGCAGTTGACAATTTGCAGTAAGTCTGTTCCCCATAAGTCTTACAATTAGGAACAAATCACAAAACTTACATCAATGGGGTACTGTTTTGGAAGGCTGAGTCAGAAGAGATTAGGAAGAAATGGTTTAAGGGAGTTGAGAATGGGTGTAATTCGTCTGGCTCGAGCTTATACCGAAAATGAGAAGATCATCAAATTTGAAGGATGTTATCATGGCCTCGCAGATCCTTTTCTTGTTAAGGCAGGTAGTGGAGTTGCGACTTTAGGACTTCCTGACTCCCCTGGTGTCCCTAAAGGTGCTACTTCCGGGAACGGCATCCATAGCTCCGGCGCAGCGTAACCGGGGGTTCCCCTGCCTCCTCCTCCACCGGTCATAGATATATGAGTGTTATCCCTGTTATGAAGCTTTGCCAAACCAAAATCGGAAACCTTAGGATTGAAATTCCGGTCTAACAAAATATTGGCCGGTTTAATGTCATAGTGAATAATTCTTTGTTGGCAGTCTTCATGCAAATAAGCAATGCCTCTTGCAGTTCCAACCGCTATCTCATGAAAAGCTTTTCAAACCCTAATGTATTGTTTTCTTTTAACAAATACTGGTCAAGAGAACCATTTGCCATGCACTCATAAACCAACGCTGTCAAGTCTTTTCCAAAACAAAATCCATATAAGCGAACAAGATTGAAATGGTGGAGTTTACCAAGCGTTCCCATTTCAGCCATAAACTGTGCTTGAATGATCTTGTCAGAAGTTCCATGCAGAACCTTCACAGCCACCATGGTGCCACTGAAAATTCCTTTGAAAACTGTTCCAAAACCTCCCGAGCCTAACAAATTGGTGTAGTTATCGGTTGCAATTCGAAGTTGCTGATGAGTGAATCTGATTGGCTTCTCATTTTCGATATCATTCAAGAACTTTACTATAGTGAGCGCAGCAAATTGTGGTTGCTGCTGGTGATGCCTTTGGAACTTAGGTATGTCCTCCTTAAAACTTCCGCGGCATGCTAAATACAACCCAACTAAGAGGCCCAACCCCATAACTGCATTGTTTTGGCCATCAATTAGAAACCAAAAAATTAAACTAACACACAACAACGTAAGGCTAATTAGCTAATTGCATTTCCGCTCTAGATATTCTTAAGCATTTCTTTTTCAACAATCCACCAATAAATAGAGACGAATATATTAAAAATTCAAGTTGTCATTATGGAGATACAGAAAAACTTAACCTGATGGAAACATTATAACCCATTATTGGTTAAAATATTTGGTTCATAGCCTTTTTATTTTATTAAATTAAATATTTACTTTAGTGTAA
>NC_029788.2:23307635-23308723 GCF_000816755.2 Arachis ipaensis
AACTAAAAACTAAAAACGGATTTGGATCCTCTAAAGTTTAAATTTCACTTTAGAGAGTAAAGTGTGATCTTTCACCATTGATTTTATAGGTGGGACCAATAATAAATATGAAAGAGAAACTATTCAAGGGTAGAAGATTACATTTTACTCTCTAAAGTGAAATTCAAACTTTAGAGGATCCAAATCCACTAAAATTATTAACCAATGATTTATTTGAATAACACCAACAACGAGTCTTAAAATTGGTCCATTTCAATTAGGAAAAGTATATGAACCAATTCCAAATCAGCTAAGAATAGAACAACTTAATTAATTATAAATATAGTAATTAGTTTTATTTATTTATGATTTAAAATATTATTTATTAAATGTTTCACCACATATTCAAATTAGGAGGAGATACGTTCAGTATCATTACAACGTGAATCACGGAAACTGATTCAACAATGCTTCCGTCTCTTCACCATCCTTCTCTCCAAATGTCTAAAACATGATAAATCAGAAAATAGATTCAAAATCATCCAATTTACAAAGAAAAAAAAAAAATCCTAATGCCTAGCATAAACACCATCCACAAGATTTTAGATTCACCCAGAAATATTTGGCTGGTTTTTGACTGGTACCCTCTTGGTTCCCTAGCATTGTTGTTTCAATTAAAAGACACTACACCCTAATTTAATGTTACTAATTAAATTTAGAATTAATTTATTCTTTTAACTCTATTATTCACATTGTTCACACATTGTTCAAAAATGTTGTTGCTTACCTATATTTTTCCCCTTTTCTATATTAATACAGCCATGTCTTGGTTTGTTATGTTAACATTCTACTAGTCATCATTTAATGAACCATATTAGCATTTACTGATTTACTAAAATAAAAAATCAATACTAATATTTATATGGATTTTGTTAAGATTAGAAAAAGTAGAATAATTTTATATCGAAAAAACTAAAGTATTTATGTTTCTAATGAGATATTAAATGCCAAAAAAAGTCATTTCTATAAAACATTTTTATTTATTTGAGTATTCTTAATTCAAGTACTACTGCATATAAAAAATTAATCTCTAATTAACTATTGAAATA
>NC_029788.2:23308748-23337922 GCF_000816755.2 Arachis ipaensis
AAATTGTATGAAAAACAAAAAAAATGCATATTTAATTTTATAAGCAAAACTCTTTTTTAAACCAACAGTATGCGATATAGTAGAGTAGTCTAAAGGCAAGATGTTTTTATCTTTCACATCTCCTGATTTGAACATATATATGGTGTTATATGCGATATCGAAAATTTTCTCTAATACATACACCTCAAAGCTTTTATCAAAATCGAATTTGACAATATCAGCATAATTTTAAAGGCCTTTAAAATAGACTTTAAAAACGTTGGGCATCAGAATTATGAAAATTATAAAATATAGTATCGATCTTAGAGATATAAAATGGTTTCATGACATCAGCTGACATAAAATATTTTAAGTAAATAAAAAAAAACTATCGAGAAAGAAAGAAACAACAAAAAGAAGCAGCATAACTACTATTTTTCTGTAAATAGAGAGAGAATAGTATGATTACTCTCGTGACAAGGAGAACACAACTTTGTCCACCGGAAAGAGCTCCTCAGAAGTTAAAAGGAATTATAATGTGTTTCTCTGCATATTGAATAATACAACTGAAAGTTGTGTTGAGAACTTTTGTGTTTACCATATCATATATCATGGAAGGAAGATTCAACTACCTAAAACCTCTTCGTAGCATTTATGAAGCTTTTAGTAGCAGCAGCGTTACGGTACTCGCTGGTACCCAGTGTTAGGTGATGATAGATGTAAGTAGCGTGTGCACTTTGCGTTTGAATTGTTATTGTTCTTGACTTCTTGTAATTCTTGTTTTGTTTCGGAGCAGGTTGGGTCAACTCGATCCGATCCATCACAAAGAAAAAATAAATATTTTAATTAAGGGTTATGCTACTGCTAGGTAAAAGTTATCACAATTTTAAAACCATATGCACAACAACTCGAGTGAGAGAGGGAGAGAGATAAACAATTAAATGACAATGTATATATGCAAGAACTTGCCAGAACTTGTCTTATTTAGCATTCATTAATCGTCGTAACAATTAATAAATTAAATGCCAAATAAGGTAAGTTATGGCTGTTTTTGACTAATTTTCTTTGGTTATCAAACATTTTCGATGCAGAAAATATTTTACATTGAAAATAGATACAAATTAAATAAAACTCTATTAAATTGACTTAATTAAATTGGTAGATAAGCAAAATAATTTACAGAATGACCGAGTCGTAGAAAGCTTTCTTTAAGGAGTATATATGTATATATCTTCAGTCACTCCTTAATCATTCTTTCTACCATCTCCTTATGTTTCTCCAACAATAATAATTCAGACACTAATGTTGAATCCTGTAATTCTCCACTATCAATTTTTTTTCCAAACCCACATTGGAAACCACTCTTGGCTTTCAGGAACATTAGTATCAGCATTTCTTCTCCCACCAATGATTTCAAACAACAACATCCCAAAGCTATAAACATCACATTTGTGAGTCACAGGGAAAGGCATCCAAAGCTCCGGTGCAGCATAACCAGGGGTTTCTCTGCCTCCCGTCATGGATATATGAGTATTATCCCTGTTGCAAAGCTTGGCCAATCCGAAATCCGCAACTTTAGGATTGAAATTCATGTCCAAGAGAATTTTCGGCGGCTTAATATCATAGTGGATTATTCTTTGTGGACACTCTTCATGCAAATAAGCATTGCCTCATGCTGTTCTAACCGCAATCTCATGAAGCTTTTCAAATTCCAAAGCCTTAACTTGTTTGAATAAATACTTGTCAAGAGAGCCATTTCCCGTATATTTATAACTATTGCAATCAAGTTCTTTTCACAAAATCCAAAGAGTCTAAGTTAAATCTCCTCTTGAGCTTGACATTACTCAGCAAATGAAACTTTCAACTAAAGTAATATAGTGGTAAGGAACAAAGTGAAGAAGAGGAAAATTAAAGAATATTCGACAATCAAAATATAGTTAAGAGAAAACTGAAAACTTAACATGAAAAGCTATCCATGTTACCGAATACTTACGGACATACAAGATCAGAACATTTTTATTGAAATTTGGTCAGCACTTAATCATAAAAAGGAAAATGAATAATCTTACATTATTAGATGTCATCTCACACCATTAAAAATATTAATAATGGCTAATTGATGGCTATACATTACAAATTTTGTTTGCCCCTAGCATTCTTCGTTAACAAGCTTGAAACAGAAATACTAGGATAATCAGAATTTATTAGTTTTTGTCGTTACTTCACCGTTAATTTAAATTTTTTTAGTTTAGTAATCTAATAATTATTGATAAAAAATAATAAATTACACTGATTATTGTTGCAGTATTGCTCCAAAAAAATTCCATGAAAACATGACATCTTATCTCAAATAACTCAAGTAAAAGTTCACTTTGACTTTTAGTATATTCAAAAGGAGAAGATTGTTGATTTAACGTAACACAGTAATGTGTTACGTAGCATAATCTTTTGTGTTAAAGTTATTTTATTTTATATTTTTTAATTACTATTAAAATAATGTTAAAATAAATTATTTTATAATCCAGATTATCCCTATTGAATTACAAAAATTATATATCATAAGCGTAATTAGAAATTAATGGAAGAGTTGCCTCAATCTTCCTCAATCAAAATCTTCTCTATCTCTAATAGGGCCGCTAAATTGCAACTTCTTTCGTGAAAAAAAATTGTTAAGATTTGATATATTGGAGACCAAAATCCTGAAGTCACTGTTCCTAAAACCCAGATAAAAATAGTATTTAAAGCCCAAAAAAATAATATCTTATTTTATTCTCATTTAATTCCAAATAAAAAATAATTATGACTTATTCAATTTAACATTTATAACAATAAATAAGATCACCGTTATATAGGTCATTTAATTTAAAAATAACATCATTTGTAATTATAATTAAGCCGATGTTTATTACTATTATATGCTTTATATAGATATATGCTTGTTATTAATATTATATATTATAGTTAAAACGCGTTGCTTACTTCATCGAGTGTTCCGTAGCTTCTTCATACAAAGGACATATATATCAAATCAAATAGTAAATAGAAATTATGAGTGTTGTGTTGTGTTGTGTCTCGGCCGGCGTAAGATTCTCAGTTTCTCTCTATTTCTATTTTGTCTTCCGTTGTGATACAGAGATCATAAGATTTAAACCGGAGATATCTCATTTAAAAAAATTAACTTGATGTTAACATTAAAAACAACAAAATCACAATATAACATTTAGAAAATTATTATCAAGTCTATGCATCAATACATTTATTTATTATTTCATCATGCACTAAATTGAATGAGCAGTTACAATATTGGAGTCCACAGCAATCACAGAAGAGTCACAATAACTACTTGTAGTTGCAGTTGTAGCATTGCAATTACTTGATGAATATTGCTGTGGAAGAGTAGCAAAACCATTGTCCATCAAGTATTGAAATGGATTCAAAGGTTGAGAAATCTCTACTGAACCTTCCAACATTTTCACAACAGCACTCATCATAGGCCTTGATTCTGGCCTATACTGAACACACCACAAAGCTACCTTAACCATTCTTTCTACCATCTCCTTATGTTTCTCCAACAATAATTCAGACACTAATGCTGAATTCTGTAACTCTCCACCATCAAATTTTTTCCAAACCCACATTGGAAACCACTCTTGGCTTTCCGGAACATTAGTATCAACATTTCTTCTCCCACCAATGATTTCAAACAACAACATCCCAAAGCTATAAACATCACATTTGTGAGTCACAGGGAAAGGCATCCAAAGCTCCGGCGCAGCATAACCGGGGGTTCCCCTGCCTCCAGTCATGGATATATGAGTATTATCCCTGTTGCAGAGCTTGGCCAATCCAAAATCCGCGACCTTAGGATTGAAATTCATGTCCAAGAGAATATTCGCCGGCTTAATATCGTAGTGAATTATTCTTTGTTGACACTCTTCGTGCAAATAAGCAATGCCTCTTGCTGTTCCAATTGCAATCTCATGAAGCTTTTCAAATTCCAAAGCCTTAACTTGTTTGAATAAATACTTGTCAAGAGAGCCATTTCCCATGTACTCATAAACTATTGCAATCAAGTTCTTTTCAACACAAAATCCGAATAGTTTAACTAAGTTGAAATGATGAACTTTACCTAAAGTTCCAATTTCAGCCATAAATTGTTCTTGGATTCTTTTGTCAGAACTTCTAAACAGAACCTTCACAGCTACAATGGTATCGTCACTAAAAACTCCTTTGTATACCGAACCAAAACCTCCAGATCCCAATAAATAAGAGAAGTTATCAGTTACAATCTTTAACTGTTGAGTAGTGAACCTAAATGGCTTGTCCTTTTCAATGTCATTCAGAAATTTATCCATAGTGTGAGTTAAAAATTGTGCATCCCGAATCACTTGTATACCTACAATCTTAATCCTTCCACGACATATTGCTAAACAAAGTGATATAAAGATCACAATCCCTCCTGCAAAATGTGAATTGAACGAGAAATATGATGGCCAAATCATTAAATATGGAAACTTAATTAAGATATCATGGTTATAAAACAATAGTTAAATAAAATTAAACTCACCCACGATGATCATTACTAAAGCCGGTCGATCTAGTCCTCCTGAGCTTGACATTACTCAGCAAATGGAGGTTTGAAAGTACAGAAATATAGTGGTATGGGACAAAGTGAGGAAAAGGAGAATTAAAGAATATTCGACAATCGAAATAGAGTAAAGAGAAAACTGAAAACTTAACATGAAAAGTTATCCATGTTATGGAAAACTTGTGGAGATTGGAGAAGACAAGAAAATTTTATATCATACAGGAGATCAATAATGATTAAGAAGTGCTAGAACCACTCAAGAGAGAAGATTAATTAAAAAAATAGTTTAGTGTATTTAATTGTGTATAATGGATACAAGATACTATGTATACAGAATGAGAAAATCTAGGGCCAGTATTTTTATTAAAATTTGGTCAACACTTAATCAGCAAAAAAAAAAAAAAATAATTCTATACCAATAAATAAAATCTTACACCATTAAAAACATTAATAATGACTAATTGATAACTACAAATTACAAAACCTACTGACCCTACCACTCTTCTTACAGAAATTATCATCATAATACTTACTAGCTAACTATGAACTCTCAGCTAAAAGGCCCAATCCAAAGATTGGCCCTCATTCGACACCGACCTTCTCTCAAGAAGTCGGATCTAACCACGACTTGCTCTAAGGAAGTCGGGAGTGAAGATTAGCTGGCAGATAACACCTATTTAAATAAGTAAATGCTCCTAAAATCTCTCAACCCACTTCCAGGAGGCATATCTCAACTTCCCTAAGATAAAGGGACGGTTATCCTCCTTAAAAGGTAGAACTACTCCAACGGTAGTTATTGGTTCACCACTATAAATACACTGACATCCCTCAGGTATCTCTAAGTTCCAATACTCTTTAAACTTGCTTAGACCCTTGCTGACTTAGACATCGGAGTGTCTTTGCAGGTACCACCCCCCATTCTCGCACGTACACAAGTCGGACGGAGGCTCCCAGACGCGAACCTAGTCAAAGGGCTCCCTCCTTCAGACGATTGGGCCAACCCAACAGGTTCAACCCACTAATCTCCGGTTACCCATCGTAACATTGGCGCCGTTGCCGGGGACCTGAGAGATCAACCAATAATAGCGGACAATTCACCCGAAGATGGCCACACAGCGTCTGATTCTGAGCAAGAGAATTTGGACGTTGGAAACAATAATGAGGATGTCGACGCTCACCAAGGCGTGACCAATCAGCATAAAGAAGGCACCTCAGGACTGAAAAATCCGAAAACAAAATCTTCTGAAGGGCGTGAATCAGGAAAGGAAGGACAACCCCATGCGGCTGATTTCATGGGATTGTTCCAAGGCCACCAAGGGAGCCTGGAACAGTTGGAACAAGAGCTGGAACGACAGCGAGAGGCAAAGAGAAACTTGAGGAATGAGATAGAGCGACGAAAGGAGTTAGAAGAAAAGCTCTTAAGGCTGGAGTCCACTCTCAAAAGTCGAAGCTCCCGTAGCAACCGAGAGGATTCTCCCTTGGGAGGAGAAGACCTATTCAGCGAGGACATAATGAGGGCAAAAGTTCCAAGGAACTTTAAAAGCCCTGATATGGACCTCTACGACGGGACCACGTATCCTAAGCATCATTTAAGCAACTTTAAAAGTCAAATGTACTTGGCCGACGCTTTTGATGCTACTCGCTGCAAGGCTTTCCCGACCACCTAGACGAAAGCAGCGATGAAGTGGTTCGACAGTCTTCCCCCAAGGTCAGTCACTAGCTTTGACGACCTCTCGCGAAAGTTCTTGATACAATTCTCCATCCAGAAGGACAAAGTAAAGCACGCACCGAGCCTCTTGGAAGTAAAACAGGAGGTCGGAGAACCTTTAAGGGACTACATGGAAAGGTTCAATAAAGCGTACTTGGAAATTTAAGACCTGCCCACGGAGGCAGTAATTATGGGTCTAGTAAATGGACTTCGAGAAGGTCCCTTCTCCCAGTCCATATCGAAAAGGCACCCGACCTCCTTAAGTGATGTACAGGAGAGAGCTGAAAAGTACATCAATATGGAGGAAAACGCCAGATTGCGAGAGCCGAGCTGGCGACTTGGACACTCTCACTCATCGAAAGAGAAAGAATGAGAGCCCAGGAAAAAAGAGAAAGTCGGCCCCAGCTATACTCCTCTAAGAGTTTCCCTAGTTGATGTATACAAGGAAATTTGCCAAAAAAAAAAAGGGGGGGGGGGGAGTCGTGGCGACTATTGTGAGTACCATAAGATATATGCTCACTCAACAAATGATTGTTACGACCTTAAAAATGTGATAGAAAAGCTGGCCAGGGAAGGTCGGCTTGACAGATATCCCATGGAATGGTCGGACAACCATGGAAAAAGAAAGCGAGATGACGACGATCGAAGAGATCCACCACCACAGACCCCAGAAAGACATATACATATGATCTCAGGGGCATTCGGTGGAGGCGGCCTCACAAAGTCATCTCGCAAGAGGCACTTGAAGGAAGTCTACCAGGTCGGAGGTGAGGCCCCCGACCTCCCAACTATCTCATTCACCAAAGAAGATGGGCAAGGAATCATTCCTGGACATGATGATCCAATGGTGATAACTATGGTCCTTGCCAACGCCCATCTTCACAGAATCCTGGTAGATCAGGGGAACTCAGCCGACATCCTTTTCAAACCAGCTTTCGATAAGCTGGGGTTGGATGAAAAGGAGTTAAGAGCTTATCCTGACACCATGTATGGACTGGAGGATACACCAATAAAACCACTAGGATTCATACCCCCTTCACACAACTTTTGGAAAAGGGGCAAAATCCAAAACTCTGAGTATTGACTTCATAGTCGTCGATGTGGGGTCAGCCTACAATGCCCTAATCGGCAGAACTACCCTAAATCGGTTCAGAGCAGTGGTATCCACCCCTCACCTTTGCATGAAATTTCCAACACCAGAGGGAATAGCAACCATCAGGGGAGACCAGAAATTGGCAAGAAAATACTACAATGAAAGCCTGAACCTGAGAGGAAAAGGCAAGGAGGTACACACAATTAAGCTCGGAGGGGTCCGAGCCAAGGAAGAGTTGCGACCACAACCCGGGGGAAAAACTGAGGAAGTACAGGTCGGAGAAGAGGAAGGAAAAAACACCAACATAGGAGCCAACCTGAAAGAAGATTTGAAGGAAAAACTTATAAAGCTCCTACGAAAAAATTCCAACCTCTTCGCCTGGAAAGCTTCCGACATGCCAGGGATAGACCCCAAACTCATGTCGCACAAACTATCAGTATACCCTGGTTCGTGACCTGTTCAGCAAAGAAGAAGGAAGCTTGGACCTGAACGAGCTCAAGTAGTGGAAGAACAAGTGCAAGCCCTCCTAGAAGCCGGGTTTATCAAAGAGGTCAAATATCCGGCGTGGCTGGTAAATGTGGTGCTGGTCAAAAAACAAAACGGCAAGTGAAGGATGTACGTTGATTACACCGACCTGAACAAGGCGTGTCTCAAAGGTCCATATCCACTTCCAAGCATTGATACTCTAGTAGACTCCAACTCAGGGTATCAGTACTTATCATTTATGGATGCATACTCGGGATACAATCAAATCCCGATGTATAAGCTGGATCAAGAAAAAACATCATTCATCACGCCTAGGGCAAACTATTGCTATGTGATCATGCCCTTTGGACTGAAAAATGCTGGAACTACATATCAAAGACTGATGAATAAGGTGTTTGAACCTCACCTTGGGGGATTGATGGAAGTCTACATAGACGACATGCTAGTGAAAACCAAGGATGAGGCCAACCTCCTAACTGACCTTTCGCAAGTTTTCAGTACCATAAGGATGCATGGGATGAGGATAAATCCTACAAAATGCACCTTTGCGATGGAGGCAGGAAAGTTTCTAGGATTCATGCTTACACAAAGGAGAATCGAAGCTAATCCCGACAAGTGTAAAGCAGTCCTAGAAATGAAAAGTCCAACTTGCTTAAAAGAGGTCCAGCAGCTGAACAGCCGACTTGCCGCCCTCTCCAGGTTCTTGGTGGGATCAGCATTAAGGTCCCTACCACTCTTCTCTCTACTAAGAAAAGGATGCCAATTCGAATGGACTCCTGAGTGCGAAGGAGCATTCCAGGAGTTCAAAAGGTTCTTAAGCCAACCTCCCATTCTGACTCGACCTAAAGTTGGGGAAGAACTCATCCTGTATTTGTCCGTAGTAGACAAAGCTGTGGCATCAGCTCTAATACGGGAAGACGAGGTCAGGCAGCATCCTGTATACTTCACCAGCAAAGTCCTACAAGGCCCTGAATTAAGGTATCAAAAACTCGAGAAGTTTGCGTATGCCTTAATAGTAGCCTCTCGAAGGTTATGGCCTTATTTTTAAGCTTACACAATATGAGTTCGAACGAACTAGCCCATGAAGCAAATCCTCTAGAAAACGGATATTGTGGGTAGAATGGTTCAATGGGCAATAGAGCTATCCGAGTTCGACTTACTGTACGAAACTCGGACAGCAATAAAAGCCCAATGCCTCACCAACTTCATGGCCGAATATGCAGGAGACCAAGAGGAAGCCTCCACTACATGGGAGTTATATGTAGATGGATCCTCCAACAAAATTGGAAGCGGTGCAGGCATAATACTTGCCAACCAAGAGGGAACTCAAATAGAAGTCTCCCTCAAATTTGAATTTCCAGCTTCTAACAATCAGGCAGAATATGAAGCCTTGATCGCAGGATTATAGCTGGCAGAGGAAGTCAGTGCAACGAAAGTAGTGATATTCAACGACTCTCAGGTGGTGACCTCCTAAATAAATGGAGAGTATCAGGATAAAGACCCCAATATGAAGAGGGACTTGGACAAAACCTTGGAATATCTTAGGCGCTTTGCAGAAACCGAGGTCAAGCATATAACTCAAGATCTCAACAGCAGATCAGACGCCCTCTCCAAGCTAGCGAGTACCAAACCAGGGGGAATAATAGAAGCCTGATGCAAGAAACTCTCCAAGAACCCTCTGTGACAAAAACAGAGGCCAAGCAAGACGTCCTTGAAGTCTCTGGATTAGACCTCGGATGGATGAACCCTTTAATCGAATACCTAAAATTCGACATCCTAACCAAAGAGAAAAAAGAGGCCAAGAAAATCCGGAGGGAAGCACAAAACTACACTTTGGTGAAAAATATCCTCTATAAAAGGGGGATATCAACACCATTATTAAAGTGCGTCCCAACCTCAAGGACAATAGAAGTCTTAGAGGAGGTTCACAATGGTATCTGCGAAAACCATCTCGGAGCCAGGTCATTAGCAAGGAAAGTAATCCGAGCCGGGTTCTACTGGCCGACCTTGCAGAAAGATGCCACAGAATTCGTGAAGAAGTGCCAGCCATGCCAAATGCATGCAAACTTCCACGTAGCTCCCCCCGAAGAGCTCATTAGAATAACTTCTCCATGGCCTTTTGCGAAGTGGGGATTGGACTTATTAGGACCCTTTCCCCAAGCGCCTGGACAAGTAAAATACCTAATAGTGGGGGAAGACTATTTCATGAAGTGGATCGAAGCAGAACCATTGGCCACCATCACCGCCCAGAGAAGTCGGAAATTTCTTTAAAAAAATATTATCACAAGGTATGGAGTACCTCACTCCATCACCACTGATAATGGCACTCAGTTCACCGACTCAACCTTCAAAAACCTGGTAGCCAGTATGAAGATCAAGCATTAGTTCACCTTGGTAGAACATCCATAAGTGAATGGACAAGTCGAGGTAGCCAAAAAAGTTATACTGGCAGGTTTGAAGAAAAGGTTGCAGGACGCGAAGGGAGCCTTGGTTGAAGAACTCCCTCAAGTACTGTGGGCTTATCGAACCACACCTCAGTCTGCTACAGGGGAAACACCCTTCCGACTTACTTATGGCATAGAAGCCATAATACCAGTTGAAATCAACGAGCAAAGTCCACGGGTGAGCTTCTATGACGAGGTTGGAAATATACAGGGGCACAAAGAAGAACTTGAGCTACTCCCTGAAGTCCGAGAACAAGCCCAGATAAGAAAAGCAGCATTGAAACAAAGGATGACAAACAGATATAATAAAAGGGTCATTCAAAGAAGTTTCATCCCAGACGACCTGGTTTTGATCAGAAATGACATTGGAGTCAACAAATATGGGGATGGAAAGCTTGCTGCTAATTGGAAAGGACCATACAAAATTAGTGAGGTCTTAGGAAAGGGCTACTATAAGGTGACCGACTTAAACGGCACCGAGCTACCTAGTTCGTGGCATGCTTGTAATATGAAAAGGTACTATAGTTAAAAGTGAACTCCATTCCCTGGTGTACTCTTTTCCCAACTTCATGGTTTTTTCCCAAAGAAAAGGTTTTCCTGAAGGGGATTTTTAACGAGGCATCAAAATGGGGACTAAGGGGCAACAAATTGTCAAAACCCTTAGTAGCAAAAAGTACCTTTGTGAATAAATAAAGATCTTTTCTCTCCATATCTCTTTAAATCCCTTTTACGTTATTATCACTCTTTCTACGAAACGCGCCGACTTAAGCTTGAAAAAAACGTGAAAATCCCATGAACCGACCTAGAAGGTCGTCAGGATACAACGACGAGGTACAAGTGGGCGTAAAGAGGTTATAAAAGTAGATCATGATGAACTCGGATATTTATCGACTTACAAGTCGGCAAGACCGAGAAGAATGGAAATGCATCGTGAAAATAACCTAAGTTACAGAAACTCAAAAAAACAAAAATTGAGTACATGGGATACAAAAAGAGAAAATCCATCAAAAATCAAAGGCAAAGGCTGTCTCAAGTCTTTAAAAAATTCAAAATGAGTTAGACAAAAGACAGCCAGCCAAGATAAAAGATTTTCCAAAGCAAAGAGATCAGAAAAGTTTTTCAAGACAGAAAGCATGCACCAAAGATATCCTAAACCCTTATCCAAAAAAAAAGAGTATTTTTAAACAAGATATCCTAAACCCTTATCCAAAAAAGGGTATTTTTAAACAAAATATTTTGTTAACGGCCATAAAAGGCCAGGAAGTGTCAGGAGCCAATTACCACAAAGCAGAATAATAAATTGTTTAAAAAACAAGGGGCCCACAGGCCGGGCCCCAATAACCAAATTTCAGTTAGCAGGAAGATCAGCATCACCAGCAGGAAGGTCACAACCACCAGAAGAAGGATCCACAGGGAGAGAAGTCAGAACAGCACTAGGGGAGGACGGAGCAGGCTGGTCAGGACCTTACAAAGGAACCCCAGATAAACTCGGCAGGTCTCCTCGAGGAGGGGGCTTCATTATCCTCTGCCCCCTCGTCTTGAAGTCGGAGTCAGTTTCAGGTCGGGGAGGAGAGACAATGGCCCCATCAACCACAATTTTGTCAGGGTCAAGAGGAGAAAGATCTAGGTCAGGGGCAATGACCGTGACCTGTTCCTTGAAAATCCTCCACGCCTCCTCTGAACCCTCAGCCACCGAATCCACCAGCTCCTGGAAAGCCTCCCGACATCTTGCCAGTTCCTTTATTAAGTCCCCCAAAAAGCCTGACATAATTCTACTCCGCCTTCTCTTTAAGGCCCTTAGCCATGGCACACTGGCCCATCAACCTCTTCTCTCTCTCATGGAGGCGATCCTTCTCCTCCTTCAGCTCGGCGACCTCCTCCTTAAGCCTATTCTCTTCTTCTTGATAAAGAAAAATCCTCCCCTCTAGTTCCTCAACTTTTTGGGTAGAACCCAAAGAGATGAGGGGAGCCTTCTCAAAAATATCAAGCAGTTTGGTACATACTTTATAAACCACTATTTTATGATTCATCTTGTGCTCAATTGAGTAGTTTTTATCAAGTCTTTGCTCACTTATTCATATAATTTGCATAGTTTTACAATTCCTTCCTAATTCTGTGATATATGTGAAAACATGTTTCCTAGACCTTAAAACTGTTAATTCTAATTATTCTTTATTACCATTCGATGCTGTGATCTGTGTGTTAAGTATTTTCAGGCTTTATAGGGTAAGAATGACTTAGAGGATGGAAGGAGGAACGAGAAAAATGAAGTATTTGAGAAACGAGCAGCGACGCGCACGCATGGACGACGCGGACGCGTGCCTAGCGCAGAACACAAGCGACGCGTACGCGTGACAAGGAAAATCACCAAATGACGTGCACGCGTAACCTACGCGTACGCGTGACAGACGCCACGTGCAGAAAGTTGCAGAATTTGCCCTCAGCGATTTCTGGACTCCTTTTCGGCCCAAACCCAAGCCCAGAAACACAGAATAGAGACTACAGAATGGGGGAATCACAGTGATTGAACAACATTCATTCATTATTCACAATTTTAGGTTTTTAGATGTAGTTTCTAGAGAGAGTGGCTCTCTCCTCTCTCTAGGTTTTATGGTTTAGGATTTCTCTTAGTTTTAGGATTACTTCTTCTCAATTTCAGGTTCAATGTTCCTTTAATTTAATTTCTCTTCTACTTTTATTTATTCTAGTGCTTTGGTTTATCTATTTCACTTGTTGATTACTTATTTTCCCAATTTGGTTTATGAACCTTCCAATGTTAGCTTTGATTTTATATTTAATGCAATTTGAGGTATTTCATATTTATGATTTTAATTTAGCTTTTTACATTCTTAGCTTGAATTGAGTAATTGGTGACACTTGAGTTATCAAACTCCTTTGTTGATTGATAATTGGAATTTGCTGGTTGATTTGGATCCCTCTAAAGCTAGTCTTTCCTTAAGAGTTGACGAGGACTTGAGGAATCAAATTAATTAGTCCACTTGGCTTTCCTTTATTTAGTAAGGGTTAACTAAGTGGGAGTAATGAACAATTCTCATCACAATTGATAAGGATAACTAGGATGAAATTTCCAGTTCTCATAACTTGCAAGAGTTTTCATGATTATTAATTTACTTTCTTGCCAATTTATTTCCTTGTTTCCTATTTCAAAAATCCAAAAAGATACTTTTCCATAACCAATAATAAATCATACTTCCCTACAATTCCTTGAGAGACGACCTGAGGTCTAAATACTTTGGTTATCAATTTTATTAGGGGTTTGTTACTTGTGACAACCAAATTTTTGTACGAAAGGATTCTTTGTTGGTTTAGAAACTATACTTTCAACGAGATTTTATCTGTAAAATTCTTTACTAGCAGAAATCCGATCGTCAAAATGGCGTCGTTACCGGGGATTTGCAAACATGTGCCTTATTATTGGTCATTGTAAATATTTGCTTTTGCTTGTTTATTTGTTTTTGTTTTTAATTTTTTTTATTAGCTACTATGAATTCTCACCCCTCTGGCCTTAAGTTTGGTTCCAATGTTGTTGTAAGGAATGGAAGCTATAATGAAAACAGGCATCAAGGTTGGAAGAATCAAAGATGGGAGGAGCCACGAGGATTTGATCAACCCTCTCGGCAACAACGCCTTCCAAGATACCATGGACAACGACCATCCTTCGATGCATGCCAAGACAATAGTTATGGTGGACCCCTTCGTGACAACCCACCTCCACCAAATTACTATGGTCAAGAGCCATTTCGAGGTGCGTACCAAGATGATAGATATGGTGGACCCCTTGTAGTTACCGGCCAGCCCCATCAGATGCCTATGAACCGCCTCCTCAACACAATTTTGAACCGCCATACTCACAAGCCACCTACAACCATTCACCTCCATATGACCCTAACCCTTATCCACCTAACCAGCCACCCTATGAGCCATATGAACCATATATAGAGCCACCCCGATTTCAATCCAATTACTCCCAAGAACCACCACTTCCATATGCACCATGTCCATATCCATCGACCCAAGAATTACAAGATCGTCTCAAGGAAACAATGGATAAATTTCATGCAACCCTTCATCAACTGGAGCAAGCGATAAATCAATTAGCTTTCCGACGTTCGGACACTCAAGGAACCCCCATGGCATCATGTGGAGAATCTAATGAAGAACGTAGCATGAAGGAGATGCTAGAAACTCTGGTGGACAGTAAGGAGCATGACGTTGTACTGGAACAAGTAGAGGAAGCCGGAATTATCGAAGAAGAAGAATTGGTTGAAGACCTAGGTGACGCTGAACCTCCATGGAAATCAAGAGTTGTGGAGAATTCCGTCCAGAAATTTATAGTTGATGCTAAGGAGGATAGTGCACAACCCCCAAGGCATGAATCTTATGAAGAATTGGACGGAACAGATCAAGAAGCAAGTTCCCTTGGTGATGATGATCATGAATCAAGCTCTCCTAGTGATGAACTTGCATCTGAAATTGAACTCCTTGAGCTTGAAGAATCTTCCCCAAGTGAGTATGAAGATGATGTGGAGGTAGAATTTTCTCAACCTCCAACTTATAACTTGAGTGATGGGGAAGAAATCGAAGACTTTGATCAAGACGTGGTTGCAGTTGAAGAAGTTTGTAAGGAAGTGGAAGAATTCATAGAAGAGTACAAGGGAGTGGAGCTTGAAGGACCACTGGAAACACCTCTCCCAAGGCCATTACCTCCCAATACAAACTTCAAGTGGGTAAAATCCTTAGCCTTTATCTTCACTTTTCTACTTGAATATGGTTTACTTGAAACCGATGGCCAGCTTAAAGCTCTTTGTGGCTTTAAGAGTAAGAGGGAGATGGTTAGTAATAGAAGTTGGCATGCAAGGTTCAATACGGTTCCACGCTCCAAATGGAAGTACAAAGGTTGGTATAATTCTCAATTGAATGGGTTCCAGAAGATGTTTGGGTATTTCAGTAAGAATTCAGATTGCGTACCACTCGACTGGAACAATGTAGATCAGAGCGAAGACGGGTACAAAAGCAAAGTTTGGGATCCCGGAATTCATTTTGATAATCAGCACTCCTGGAGCTTTGGCACTTGCTTTAACTTGCTCGAAGGCTTTATGTGCCTAGTTTGGGACCCCGGAGGCCATTGGAACTACAAACGTTGGTGGAGATTTCTGGATGAGTTCAAGCATAAGCCACCATGACAGGGAGCTCACCAAATGTCCAACTTAAGGACTTTAACTAAAAGTGCTAGGTGGGACACAACCCACCATGGTATGATCATTCTTTTTCAATCTTAGTTTTATTTTGTTTTGTTTTACTCTTAGTTTTATTTTATTCTATTTTCCCTAGTGTCATTCATAACATCTGCTTCAGCATATGCATTTTGCACTCTGCATACTGCATAAAAAAAACACACCACGCGTGCGCGTAAGCCACGCGTGGGCGTCATCCCAAATCGGCGTCTCCATCCAACGACCAGAAAGTTGGGCTGGAATCGTGCGGCTGGTGTGCGATGAGCACAAAATGGCCCACACGTGCGCGTCAATGACGCGAACGCGTCGCTTCCATTTTAGCACACCACGCGTGGGCGTGCGCAACGCGTATGCGTCGCATGAAAATTTTTTCCCCCTCAAATAAAACAGAGAATTGTGCCAAAACGACGCTGGATTAGCACGATTCTGGTCAATTCACGCGTTCGCATCGATGGATTTTTGCCTCATCCACGCTCTCGCGTGATCCACGCAGACGCGTGGATTTAAATTTTAATAACCCCTGACGCGAAAACCCTAGCCCTCCCTCACGTCACTTCCCCCTCTCTCTTCCCCAATGTCCCCTTCTCTTCTCCTCTCTCCAACCCTCCACCTCCCACCACCAAACCCCCATCGCAGCTACCAGACCGCCACCGGCACCGCCACCTCATCTTCCTCCCTCTCTCCCCTCTTTCCCCCCTTCAACGTCCCAATCTCTTTTTTTCCCTTCTCCCCCAAACCCCCAACCCACCACTGCCACCAGCCACCACCGCGGCCACCACCGGCGAAGCCAGAACCGCCACCGACACCGCCTTCCTTCCCCCTTCTTCTTTCTTCTCCTCCTCTTCCCCCTATTGCCCCTCTCACCTTCCCGCCACCCCAAGCCGCCGCGGGCAGAATTGGAGCCACCGTGCCACCACCACCAGCACCGCCATACCACCCCCTTTCTCTTTGTTTCCATTTCTATCACTTCCCACCAGGTTTCGCTACTCTCTCCTCTGCGTTTTACACTCTTCTTTCTCTGTTCAAGTATTCAGTTTGCATAATTTAAATTATGATCAATTTAGGTTAGTTAGAGATGCATGATTCGTAGTAGATTCTAGGTGGTTAGGTAGCTAGGATGTGGTTAGTGGAATTAGGTCTGATAACTGCTTCGTTCTTGCTGACTGAAATGCTTAATTCATCTCTGTTTGTGTCCATGCTTTGTCCTGTGCTGACTTGTTATTTGATGCTATGTCCATAGTTCTTTGTTTGCCTTTGACATTGGTTTCTTGTTGCTGCTGCGTATCATCTGAATTTGATGTGATCCTATCTGAGTAAATTTGGTTCTTTGATATTGGATTCTTGATGTATGATTTTAATGGAATTCAAATCTAAGTTTTTATTGATGTTAAATTCTTGTTGCAAGTTGATCTTCATTGTTGATTCTGTGAATTTACTTTCTTGAATCCAAATCCCTTACTATTGCTTGCTTTCTGAATTTGATGAGGCTAGGCTAATTGCATATACCTGCCTATTGCTATTTTGGATTGGCTAAATTGCTGGATTCTTCTGGTTTTACATGGTTTTAATGCTTGAAATGGTTACTGCCTTCATAAGAAATCCAAACTGATAAACTGAGTTTACCACCAGCATGCTTCTTTGTTTTGCTTTATAATGTCTGAGTCACATGAATTACCTTATTTTTCATGCTGCTAACATATCTCAATATTCATATGCTACTTGAAATTGCTGGCTTATTGCATGTTTCTGTGCTGCTTTTCTGAAATTTCATTTGCTTCCTAAAGTGCTCAAATTCAATTTTTCCCATTTTAATTCCGCACTTGCATCTTTAAACTCAACCATGCTGCTTTGGTTGCTAATTTATCCTGACTTTATATTGATTCAATTTTTCTGCTCACTGCCATATTACTTGTTAGTTTGGTACAAATGTTCTGCGCCTCATATCAGCTGCTAACTCTGTTTGAAATTGCTGTTGCTTACATTGTTCATTCTGCTGTTTGATTTTCTGGGAACGTCCCTTTTACTGCCAAAATACTGCCCAAATTTTTTCTGAAAAACTGTTTCACTTAACTTTCACTCATGATTTGACTTTGGCACTTTTGACAATGCAATTTACCTGGCTTACACCAAAGCCATTTTATGAGACACTAGGCTAGCATTTCCATTCCATTTGGTTCCTTTCTTCATTACATTGCATTGTTGATGATTTTACTTCTCTTTATTTGTGCTTCCTTTACCTGATTTATCATCAATACTCTGCATTATCTGCTTGAATGTGAGTTGCTTGTTCTTCAATTATGTGAACTTCTGTTTGCTAGGAACTACAGTACCATGCCACTAATTTTGACTTCCCTTTTTACCTCTTAACTTCATTGACTTCTTAACTTTCTAACTTCTCTCTTAGTTTTACACTAATCCCTTTCAACCCCTTTCAAGGCATCTTTATTGTTGTTTCCTGACAAACAAGCAGTCCGCATTTCAATTAATAGTTTTGGATTGTGATTTTTAATTGAATTCTTTGAATTTTATCTTGCATACAGTCCAAAATTCTATATCTCTCTGACTCACTTCATGCTTTGATTTTCATTCCTCTTTTGGCCATGTACAGCTTATATTGCTTGCATACTATTTGCCTTCCTATTTTTCTGCTTTAGTTTGATAAATTGTATCCTGGAATTTCTATTTTTCAGGATGTCTGACCCAAAAGAAAAGGGAAAGGCTAAGGCCACCACGGGTAAAAGGAAAAGAGGCCAAACATTTATGGCTTTATCAGATATTTTGCATGATGATTCCTGGCGTGAGAAGAACTTCACTCCGCAGGAAAAAGTAAATCAATTAGTGCCTACGACTGATCCAATGAAGTTTGTAAATCGCTATTGTGAACTGAAATATGAGGTCTTGGCGACTAAGAGGCACCTGTATTTGGAAAAGACCCTCTGAATACCACCTGAATTACAATAGTATACTACAGAGCAAATTAAACAGAGAGGCTGGTTCTTTCTAGAGAGAAACTTGACTGAGGTTAATGCATCCTGGGTTCGGGAATTATACTGCAACTATTATAAGACGACCCTGGATGCAGTACAACTCAGAGGGAAATAGATTTTAGTCACTGAGGAGGCCATTGAGGATATTCTTCATTTCCAGCCTAAATCAGACGAGCCAGATGGCTACCAGAAGGCTGAGGAATCCATAAGGTTCATGAGCTTTGACTGGGAGGCAGTGAAGCGCACCATAGCCGTTGATCCAGCTGTCCCATGGGCAATGGGTAAGTCGACAGTGAACCCAAAAGGCATAAAAATTATTTATCTTAATGATGAGGCTCGGATATGGCAACAAATCCTAAGCAACTATGTGATGTCGAGCACTCACGAGACAGAGGTGCCAGCTGCCATGATAACTCTCATCTGGTGCGTTATGGAAGGCAACGACCTGTACCTTCCACAGTTCATCAGGCACTCCATGGCTAGAGTTCATGTGCGAGGCACTCTGCCATTCCCATATCTAATTACTCAGATGACCCGGCGGGCTGAGGTACCCTGGGAGCCTGAGGATGAGAAGCCCCCAGCTGCCGACTGCAGGAAGATCATCCCACACGGCAAGAGGTTCGAAGCTCTGGGCCACAGACCTCCTTCCCTTATTGCCTCCGCTGACACAGCCACATCTTCTGTTGCCCCTTCAGCACCTACTGCCCCACCCACACCCACAGCACCCTCACCCGCTTCCCAGCCCATCTACCACCTAGTGCACCGACTCTTTGAGCGCCTGGATCGGATGGAGCGCCGTAGTAAGTGCTGCTATGAGCATCTGAAGCTGATGATCAGATCAGGACATACTGACATCCCCTCCGAGCCTGACACACCATCGGAGCCATCTGAGGAGGAAGCGGATGAGCAGGAGCAGGATGCACGGGCAGAGGATGAGCACCAGGAGCCTCAGCAGGCAGAGCCCCAACACGAGGAGCCTCAGTTCGAGCAGTCTACAGCACCACAGGCTCCTTCATAGCCAGAGCCCACAGAGACCGCAGCATTAGCGCACCCTTCAAGAGGTGACGACCCTTCACACCCGGCTTGACTGAGCATCGAGGACGATGCTATGATATAAGTGTGGGGAGGTCGCCATCTCTGACGGACTTTATTTTGGTGAACTATTTCAGACCCGTTTCATCCTATTTTGTTTCATTTTCTGTATTTTTGTTTTATTTTATTTTATCTTATTTTCCTTTCAGTACTTGCGCATTTTTTTTACTGTAATTTTGTCTATTTCTACTTTATTACATTTTACACTTTGGGCTATATATACCTTAGATATTTAGCTTGATTTGCACTCTTAGTTTATTAGTTGTGATATAGAGAAATATGAATTATTAGAAAATATTTAAGTTTTCATAATCACAATAATCCACTTAGTATATATATATATAGTAATAAATGTTGGTCAATGGATGACATTTTCAAGGAATATATATTTATTTTTATAAAAGCCATTCAAAGGTTCACATTGATTTGAGTTGAAACTCTTTACTCTTACTTGCATGATATACATGACTGATATATGGTTTCTTGAGCTAAAAATACACAACCTGTGAGATTTGAGCTTAATTACATGTCTACATTATTTAGCCATAATATTTTATTCTTGTGTGTTTTCTTCTCTATAATTTCAGACTTTACTTTGTTCCATTCTATATGTCCAATGTTTAGTGTATTTACATGCTTGCATATGATTGAGGTCATTATTTGATTCTTGCTCACTTATCCCAAATAGCCTGCCCTTTCAATCACCTTTGTTTGCCACTTTGAGCCTTTTAATCCCTATTTATTCTGTATTTTACCACATCACTAGCCTTAAGCAGAAAAACAAATTAATTACCCCAAAATTGAATCTTTGGTTAGCTTAAGATAGAGATTGTGTATCAATTAAGTGTGAAGAACCGTGGGAACTTAGGATGATAGAAAAGTATTAAATTGACAAATTATTTAGAATTTGGGTACATGCTCATGTGAAACCAAAATAATTAAAATACCATATGCACTGATATGTTATGTTTATAAAAATAAAAAAAAATAAAAAAATATATATTATATTATTACAATATAAATAAATAAATAAATAAGGGGACAAAATTACCCCAATGTCAAGTTTAATAAAAGATCAATGCATATGGGGTAAAATTAAAGAAATATTTGGTACATGAGTGTGTGATGAGAAAGTGGGAATTATGGGTAGCTAGGCATAACTTTAGAAGTACATAGAATATATGTATGTTAGGTGAAAAATTTAGGCTAGTCAAGGATTCAATTTATAGCTCACTTAGCCATATATATACCCTCACCTTTACCTTAGTCCCATTACAACCTTGAAAAGAACTCATGATGTTTGCATTGGTACATTAAATATTTGTTGATTGGTTAGATGAGGAACAAGGTCTTAGAAAGTATGACTAGAAAAGAGTAGAGTGATTACCCTATACACTTGAGTGATTAGAGTGCATATACACTAATCAGTGAGGGTTCAATAGCTCATCTCCATATACCCATGTTTGATTACTGTTTGTCTTGCAAGTTTATGAACTCTTTTAATCAACTCAACTCAATTGTGAATGTGTTTTAATATGATTTAGCCATTGGTTGTGCATATATGATTCCTTGAAAATCTGACTCAATTTAACCACATGTAAGCTTTATATATATATGTGGATAGTAATTAGAATTGCATGATTCATATAGGTAGCTTGCATTTAGATAGATTGCATTGCATAAATTCCACCATTCTGCCTTCACTCTTTTTCAGTTTCTTTTGAATTTAGCATGAAGACATGCTAATGTTTAAGTGTGGGGAGGTTGATAAACCACTATTCTATGATTCATCTTGTGCTCAATTGAGTAGTTTTTATCAAGTCTTTACTATTTTATTCATATAATTTGTATGGTTTTACAATTCCTTCCAAATTCTGTGATATATGTGAAAACATGTTTCCTAGACCTTAAAACTGTTAATTCTAATTATCCTTTATTACCATTCGATACCGTGATATGTGTGTTAAGTATTTTCAGGCTTTATAGGGCAAGAATGACTTAGAGGATGGAAAGAAAACATGGAAAAGTGGAAGGAACAAGAAAAATAAAGTATTTAAGAAACAAGCAGCGACGCGCACGCATGGATGACGCGGACGCGTGCCTAGC
Organism: Arachis ipaensis; assembly: GCF_000816755.2. NCBI lineage: Eukaryota > Viridiplantae > Streptophyta > Magnoliopsida > Fabales > Fabaceae > Arachis > Arachis ipaensis. The sequence goes on from NC_029788.2 coordinate 23,330,487, forward strand.
GCAGAACACGAGCGACGCATACGCATGACTGACGCGTACGCATGACTGACACGTACGCGTTACAAGAAAAATCGCCAAATGATGCGCACGCGTAACCTATGCATACACGTGACAGACGCCACGTGCAGAAAGTTGCAGAATTCGCCCTCATCAATTTCTGGGCTCCTTTTCGGCCCAAACCCAAGCCCGGAAACACATAATAGAGACTACAGAATGGAGGAATCACAGTGATTGAACAACATTCATTCATTATTCACAATTTTAGGTTTTTAGATGTAGTTTCTAGAGAGAGAGGCTCTCTCCTCTCTCTAGGTTTTAGGATTTAGGATTTCTCTTAGTTTTAGGATTACTTCTTCTCAATTCCAGGTTCAATGTTCCTTTAATTTAGTTTCTCTTCTACTTTTTCTAGTGCTTTGGTTTATCTATTTCACTTGTTAATTACTTATTTTCCCAATTTGGTTTATGAACCTTCCAATGTTAGATTTGATTTTATATTTAATACAATTTGAGGTATTTCATATTTATGATTTTAATTTAGCTTTTTACATTCTTAGCTTGAATTGAGTAATGGGTGACACTTGAGTTATCAAACTCCTTTGTTGATTGATAATTGGAATTTGCTGGTTGATTTGGATCCCTCTAAAGCTAGTCTTTCCTTAAGAGTTGACTAGGACTTGAGGAATCAAATTAATTAGTCCACTTGACTTTCTTTTATTTAGTAAGGGTTAACTAAGTGGGAGTAATGAACAATTCTCATCACAATTGATAAGGATAACTAGGATGGGATTTCCAGTTCTCATACCTTGCAAGGGTTTTCATGATTATTAATTTACTTTCTTGCTAATTTATTTCCTTGTTCCCTATTTCAAAAATCCAAAAAGATACTTTTCCATAACCAATAATAAATCATACTTCCCTGCAATTCCTTGAGAGATGACCCGATGTCTAAATACTTCAGTTATCAATTTTATTAGGGGTTTGTTACTTGTGACAACCAAATTTTTGTACGAAAGGATTCTTTGTTGGTTTAGAAACTATACTTTCAACGAGACTTTATCTGTAAAATTCTTTACTAGCAGAAATCCGATCGTCAATACTCCAGCCGCACGGACATTCCCCTGGACCAGAATGTTAAGATGGTTTCGAATGGAAACATCATCGATATTTATTCAAGTATGAGGATAGATGTAATTCCGAACGAATTGGGGGCCATTAAACTTAGCCTCCCCATCAAGAGAAGAGCCAGACTCTGAAGTCTTGCGCTTCTTCTTTTCTGGTTCAGGGGAAGATCGGGGCGGAGGAGAAGGAAGAGAAGAAGCAGAAGAAGAGGATACCATAATGGGACGAGAAGAGGTCCCTAAGTTGTGAGGAGGAGGAGGAGAAGGAGGAGGAGGAGAAGGAAGAGGAAGAGTGCCAGCAGCCCTGGCAGCGTCCACTCGGGCTCGAGACCTCTTTCTAGCATCTTGGACCTTCTGGTAGGAGGAACTGGAGTTCTTCTTCACCATTTCTATAAGAAGAAAATAAAAGAATCAGTCTACAAGTCAGAAATAACAACTCGAAAAGGGTTGAAAGTCAAAAAATCAAGTCGGAGAAAATAAAACAACAACATAGTCTACCTATTTGGGTTCGAACAAAACTTGGGGACCCCTGAAGGAATTTCTTTGTGTCCAGATAAGGGGCCTTCCCCAAACTTCTCGGAAGAACCCCATAACAATCTTCTCAACCTCGTCCAGATCATCCAAACTATACTTCTCCACAGGAGAAGCCTCCAACCAATAAAGGGGAAAGCGAGGAGAAGAGGATTGATCCAGGAAAAAGGGGTGGTAACCTTCTATGGCTTTAACTTTGAAAAAGAAGTTTTTAAAATCATGGAAGGACTCATTAAAAAGGTTAAAAACTCTCCAGCCTTGAATAGCTTGGAAAGAAATCCACTGTTGCTTATTGTTTTTCCCACTGAAGGGCTTGGTCATATGAAAAAGATAAAAGAAGATTTTCAAAGAGGTCAAAAAATCCAGTGCTTGGCTGACAAGTTGGTAAATCTTCAGAAAACCCCAAGAGTTGGGGGGTGAAGGTGAGTAGGAGCGACGCGGCAGTGAGACAGAACAGAGATCTCAAAAATCAGAAAAAGGTAGAAAAAGTCCCAGACGGGTAAAAAGGCTTTCATAGATAAAAAAGAAATGAGGGTCCACATCAAAAGCCCTCCTAAAACAAACCCGGTCTTCTGGACCCGGGGCAAGCAATTCATATTTTGGCTCATCCTCATCGAGAACACAGATCCTATGGTGGGTGATGGCACATGCGCCTATCAGCAGGCAGAGGTAGCCATCCACTGCATGACATTTGATTATGAGGCGCTTAAGCGCGTGATTGTCACACCTGACGCTCCCTGGGTGATGGATTCCACTAACAAGAAGCCCAAAGGGATGCTTTTCACCTATTTGTCGAGAGAGGCCAAGACTTGGCAGCATATATTCGCCCATTATGTCCTGCCCACCACTCACTTCTCAGAGATCCCGATGGATATGCTGGTTCTGATTGGGTGTGTGATGGAGGGGAAGGAGGTAGACTTCCCCCGGCTGATTAGGCAGAGTATGTGGCGTGCTCACATTCGTGGCCTACTGCCATTTCCTACACTGGTTACTAGCATGATTGAGCTGGCTGATGTCCCGTGGGAGGACGATGATGTGACACCACCACCCCCAGATGACGACAACAAGGAGGTGACCATTCCATGGGGTGGGTGGGTGCACGAGAAGCCTCCACCCAAGTGCCGTTCTCGAGCCAGAGTAGTGGTGGAGGCAGCTCAGCCCTCATCATCAGCAGCAGCAGCAGGACCCCCTCTCTACTTCAGCAGCCGCAGCATCCTTACCACCACCACCTGCACTTGAGCCGACTTACCTGTTAGTGCAGTGCCTGTTTCGCTTCATGGAGTGCAGCGAGCGTCGTATCATGCGACGTCTCGACTGCATAGATCAGGTGTTCGTAAATCAAACAAGCAATTAAAAGAAGCAAGATAAGGGACTCTTGGCTAAGACTTAGGTAATTGAGATCAATATCCTTGTCACGATTCAAACATTTATAATTATGCGGAACCGAGCTCATTAGGTCTACTCACCAAAGCCTTAAGTACGTAATGGCTACTCCTAGGCTTGGAGTACTTCAAATGGCTTGATCAACATCAATCCATAAGTCCCAACCTAGCTACTAATTGACTTAGTAGTGGGCTAGAGTCAATGGTTATCAAATTGATCCTCAAGGGTTCTAAAATTACCAATTCAACAAAGCTCAAGGACTCAAGATCACTCAATCCCCTTAGCCTAGGCCAAGGGTCAAGAGAACTACTCAAAAACTATAGGAAGCATTATATCAAACACCTAATGTGCAATAAAAGTAAACATCACAAAATGCTAAAATTAAGGAAACACATAACTTCATAAGCAAGAAATCAATAATAGCAAGCAAAATCAACATGAAAGAGACATCAACACCAAATTACAATAATTGTAAAACAAATCCAATATGAGTTCATCATCACAAACAAGATAGCAAAATGAGAAATTAACATTACAACTAAGAAAATCAAGATGTAGACATGAGAGATTATAAAAGAAACAAGATGAAAGCAAGGAATTAAACATGGATCCATGACAATTTGACCTAATCCTAACCTAATTTTAGAGAGAAGAGGGAGCTTCTCTCTCTATAAAACTAACTAAAGGTTTATGTTGGCTAACTAATTGCTCCCCCTTTGCTTGGACTTAAATTCTGCATGAAATACACTCAGAAACAAGTTGGATTTGGGCCTGGGCAGCTCAGAAATTTCCCCCAGCGTTTTGCCTTTAAGTGGGCCATATGTTGGTATCGGCGCGTACGCGCCATGTGCGTGTGCGCGTCGATTGGATATTTCTTTATCCATGCGGACGCGTCATGTACGCGTGCGCGCCCATTGATGCATTCTCAATCCTTGTTTCTTCATGCATTCTCCTCTTTGTATGCTTTTCTCCTCATTTCTTCCATCCAATACTTGCCTTATGAACCTGAAATCACTCCACAAACACATCAAGGCATCAAATGGAATTAAAGTGAATCAAAATCACCAATTTAAGGGCCTAAAAAGCATGTTTTTACACTTAAGCATAATTCAAGTGGAAATTACAAAACCATGCTATTTCATTGAATAAATGTGGGAAAAAGGTGATAAAATCTCCTAAAATAAGCACAAGATAAACCATGAAATTGGGGTTTATCAGTGGGTACAAAGGTCAGTAATTTAATCGGTGTCAACTAAAAGGCTCTCCCCAAGAACGGTGACATCCACCTACTGTGAAAGAGACTCTAGAGAAGACATCTTTTTCTAGTAAAATGGTGAAACCTACAAAGAAAAAGGGAAAGGATCAAAAAATAGGGTCTCTAAAGGGTCTAAAGTAAGTACCTCAATAAAACAGAGTCACTAGGCCTACAGCTAGACGCATCGTAAACACTTCTCTAAAACAAAACATGCAAATAAGAACATTTCATGAAAGAGGGGAAGGAAAAGAACTGACCTTTATTTTCAAAGAGGATCGGGCGCGACAGCAAGCACTCAAAGAAAGAAGAAGCTTTCTTTCAAACGAAGAGTGTAAGCAAAAAGTTTTCAGAAATGAAACAAAGAAAGAGAGGGAAAGTATTTATAAACACGCTGGGGGCACAATGGTAAATCGACATGATCATTAAAGAGATGCGCTGTTACCAATGTAACTGCTCCCCACGTGTAAATACGAAATTCCTAACGGACGCAACGTTTGATTAGACGCGACTGTTGAGAAATTTCGAATCACGTCGGTTTCAAAAAATCACGTCGGTTTCTCAACACGTCGGCTACAAACCCGAGTTAAAATACTCGAGTCCAACTCTTAAAGAAAAGAGATTATACTCGAGTAGGGGCACTGTTCATACTCTGGCCCAACACTAAGGCCCAGATCCAAACAAAAGGCCCAATCCAAAGATTGGCCCTCATTCGACACCGACCTTCTCTCAAGAAGTCGGATCTAACCACGACTTGCTCTAAGGAAGTCGGGAGTGAAGATTAGCTGACAGATAACACCTATTCAAATAAGTAACTGCCCCTAAAATCTCTCAACCCACTTCCAAGAGCCATATCTCAACTTTCCTAAGATAAAGGGATGATTATCCTCCTTAAAAGGTGGAACTACTCCAACGGTGGTTATTGGTTCACCACTATAAATACACTGACACCCCTCAAGTATCTCTAAGTTCCAATACTCTTTAAACTTGCTTAGACCCTTGCTGACTTAGGCATCGGAGTGTCTTTGCAGGTACCACCCCCCATTCTCGCACGTACACAAGTCGGACGGAGGCTCCCAGACGCGAACCTAGTCAAAGGGCTCCCTCCTTCAGACGATTGAGCCAACCCATCGGGTCCAGCCCACTAATCTCCGGTTACCCATCGTAACAATTACTTTTACAAAAAAATCGTAAGGGACAAAAGTTCCTATCAATTAAAAAGACCTGAGTCTCTGTATAGATAAAAAAAATTAAATAATAAGATTTTTAGTTATTATTTCATGTGAAAGAGTTTAATTTTTTACTAATAATTAATTTTAATATTCATTATCTAAAATTTGAAACGATTTAACTTGTATACTTTTGATTAGGTATTAAGTCTGTTACACAAATAGAAATAATTAATTTTTATACTTGCTATTTAAAAATAATATTTTTTTTCTCTTTATGTATATAAAAATATAAGTTAGTGTTAGTAATATATAATATATAACATATAATATATTTATATTTTATTTTAGTTTTAATATTTTAATTTTAATTTTAATTTAAATACAATTAAAAAATGTCATGTTACATATTTTAATGGTCAAATTTGTAATTAGTCATTGATAATGATATATAAGAAAGATAGAGTGGGTGAAAGAATGAGAGAGATAGAAAAAGACTAAATCCTCAAAGTGGTCTCTGAGATTGACGCGTGCACCAAAATCGTTCCTGAGATTCCAATTGCACTAATTACATCCCTGAGATTGGAAAAATTGCACCATATTAGTTTTTGACCCGTTTTTCGTCAACGATGCGCTGTTGTGGCTTGATGACGTGGACCTTTGGTGACACGTGTCACCTCATGGTTTAGCCACATGTAACAGTATAATGACATGTCAGTCAACGACACGTAGCATGCTGTCATGGATGGTTATGTCACGTGTCACAATACTATTTTACCACGTGTCACAATATTATTTGTCCATATGTCATCCACTATGTATCATTACATATGCACCAAATTGAATTCAAAACTTTTAATATCTTTGAATACACTAATTTTAATTTTATTTTTTTATAAATTATTTAAATTCAAATACTTTTATAAAATGTTTTAAAAATTTTATTTTTAATTATACAATTTTTTTCTACAATATTTTATTAAAATTTGAGATATTGATATTGATATAGTAAAGAGTGTAAGTTAAAAATATAATAATATTTCTTAATACAAACTTTTTAATATTTAACACCTTCATAAATATTTTAAGAATACTTGATAAGGCATTTGTTAACTAATATAAATTCATTATTTTTATCCGTTTTAAGAATATTTGATTCACCATATAATTGACTTCTCACTAAATTAATAAGATAGATTTATATTGTCGATTATAATAATTCATTTTATCTATAACTTAGTTAGGCACCCTTTTCATATATTATAATATTAATTAATATAAGCTAAGCACTTATTGAAACCATGGCTTGAACAGTATTAAAATAGATACAAATAAACGCAAGAGGCAATAATAAAATTTTGGATTTAACTAATATGTGCTCTAATAATACAAGTTAAATATAAAATTTTAGATTTAGCTAAAATGTGCTCTAATGATACAAGTTAAAATTACTAATTAAAAAATTTATTATAAAAAATTGTATAATAAAAATATAATAAAAATTAGTGCATAAAAAAATATTGAGAATTTTAAATTTACAAAGAAAATGGCAACAAACTGATGAAGGGACTAATTTGGTGTACGACATTTAATTTTAGAGACTAAAATGAGTCACTTGATGCAAAGTAAGGGACCAATTTGGTGCATTGCAATGATGACATAGTGGATGACACGTGGACAAATAACATTATGACATGTTGCAAAATAGCAGTGTGACACGTGGCCAAACCATGAGGTGACACGTATCACCAAAGATTCACGTCATCGAGCCACGCCAGCGTTAACGAAAAATCGGTCAGGAACTAATATGGTGCAATTTTTCTAATCTCAGGGACGTAATTGGTGCAATTGAAATTTCAGGGACGATTTTAGTGTACGGTGTTAATCTCAAGGACTATTTCGACGATTTAGTTGATAGAGAAAGGGAGAGGGAAGAGGGGAGAACATTTTAATTTTGAAGGAAAATATTTAATTTTAATTATA
>NC_029788.2:23338262-23342141 GCF_000816755.2 Arachis ipaensis
AAAATACGGCACTTATGATAATTTAATTTAGGTGGAAATTTAGGTGTAGTCAATTTTAGGTGAAGTTAATAGTTGAGAGTCGTTAAATAATTTGATTGATTTGATTAAATTTTTATCTAATAACTCTCAACTATTAATTTTACATGAAATTAACTGTAGCTGAATTTTTACTCTAAATTTATTGTCTATGCTTATAGTATTTGTTAATGTGTATACAGCTTGGTGAGCGCTAGGGGTGTGCATGGCCCGGCCCGACCCGAAGATCCGGCCCGACCCCAAACACTTTAGGGGCTATTTTGGTGTGGTTTCACCGGGTCTAAGGCTGGGTAAGGGTCTCAAAAATAGACCTGGTCATTATTTCGGGTCGGATTCGGGCCATGGCTCGAGTCACCCGAAGTCGGCCCGGTGGTCCGGTCATCATACACAATTAATATTTTGTGTTATTAGTGATGGATGATGGCTATTCTTATGTGGAATTTAAGTATCGAAAACCTTAATATTTTGTGTTATTAGTTATTATAAGACTATAAGTTAATGTTTTATGTTTAAAATGTATAAGATTTTAGACTAATGCATAATAATGTGTTATTTGTATTGATTTAAATATTTGGTGTTATTAGACAATATTAGTATTGATTATGATTATGCTTTAATTTTAGAGAAGAGTTGGTTCTTGTTATATTTTTCTAAGTAAATTTTACCATGTCAAATAATGGTTGGAGTCTTGAAAATTTGGATATTTTCACATGCTAGCTTATAAGAAGGTATCAAGGTAATGTAATGTTAACGGCCCGATTTTCACCCGATTTTTATCCGGTATAATCGTGGCCCAAAAGTGTATAAATTTTATCGGGTCTAGGACCGGATTCGCGTCTAATAAATAAGTCCGGTATATATTTCAGCTCGAGTTTGAGTCACATCAAACCCGATTTCACCCGACCCATGCACACCCCTAATAAGCGCAAATCAAATAAGATACATCTATCATCTAAGTACGCGCAAACATCGCCATCAATATTTATGAATAATGAGTTTTAGGGTGGCTTTGCTTCTGTAGGCATTGACGGGGTAGTGAATAAAGATGCAACGAAAAACTGTAATGACAAAGAATATACTTTAAAAAAATATTATTTAATATACCATTAATATAATTGATAAGATTGCCTTTACTAACTCTTGGCTTACTTCAATTCATGGAGTCTTCTTTATCCAAACAACATATCAAATGAAATAGTACCTAGAAATGAGGAGGGAACAAGGTGACCCTCGGCCGGCGTAGGATTGTCGATTTCTCTCTATTTTGTGGAGGGAGCTGCTGTATGTAATTTTGCGATAGATTCATAAATTTCTTCGAAAATCCAACTCAAATAGACATTAGGCTTTGTTTGGTTGAAAAATAAAAAATAAAAAAAGAATAAAAAAAATTGAGTGTAATTTTATTCTTTTTAGATATGTTTGGATAAAAGAAAAATAAAGAGAAAGAAAATGGTATATAATATTATGAAAAGATAATTTTCTTTATATATTTTAAAATATATTAAAAAATAGAAAATAATATTAAAATATTAATATTAAGTATATTTTTCTTTCATTTTCCATCCAATATTGGTAGAAAAAATTTCAGTGGATTCTACTTACTTTTTTATACTATTCATTCTTTTTTTTTTATTCAATTAAATAGAAAAAAAAGCTATTTTTTTTCTAATTTTGTTTCTTCTCTTTTTTTTTCTCTTATTTTCACCTCAAACAAATACACCCTAAGTCTTATTTAATGCAGAAGTAGTAACATTTAAACTAGAGACGTCTAACTAAAAAAAATAAAATAAAAAAATGTGAATATCCATTCCTGATAATTTTTTTTAAAGACTTCGAGTTTCCGACAAAAAAAAAATATTCTTTTCAACTCTTGATATTTAATTTTGTGGGAGTGATTAGTCCTTTTGTCAATAATATTTCTTCAGAACATATTTATGTGACACGTTAATTATTAATATTTCTTAGTTTTACATCGTAATTTTAAAAAAGATAACAAAAATATTAAAAAAAATTAAACGGCCTTAATAATTATCCTTAAAAGACAACGAAACTCCTAATAAAAATTAAAAAAAATATTTTTTTATTAAAAATTTTGTTACCTTTTAAATAGTTGTCAGGACGTTTAAGGTTTTTTTCTCTTAGAAAATACTTGATAAGGGGTATAACAAAGGTTGTCAAACTCGTGAGTCTAAGTAAACTCGTGGAGTATATATATATATCATACATAATGTATATTTACTCAATTCTAACCCTTCAAAATTAATAATATCAATCTTAAAGCACATAATAAATTAAAATAATAGCATACATTATAATAAATACTTTAAAATACACATTCAAATCTTCTATAATTATTCTTATACAAATAGTTATAGATTTCACGACGGTGCAAACCAGAGCAAAGATAGGACTGTAGGAGAAGTAGTCGAACTTGTGAACGGTGATAGCACGATGGAGTTGCAGATAGTGAAGATGTGAAGAAATACAAAGCAGAGGGCAACATAGATAAAATTCACAAAGATAATGGCGCAAATCAGAGCAGAGGTAGCAGACGCAGGTGAACAACGGCAACTCGACGGGGAACGGCGACTGCGGCTGAACACGGTGGAGAAAGTGAGACTTGAGAGAAACGACGCAGATGAGTGAGTTGTGAGTGGGTTTTCTTTCATTCTTTGGGAGTGTTATCGTAACCCTAATAAAAAAAAGTATTTTTTTAGTTTTAAAATAACACTTTTTTGAACAAAAATAAAGAAAAATACAAATTCGCTAACTCGGTCCTAGACTCACGAGTTTGTCCGAGTTTGACCGAGCCTAGCCGAATTTACTCAGAATAGAGTCTATGCCTGAGTTAAGTCGATTTCATATCTAAACTCGTAAATTCGTACCAGTTTACGAATTAACTCGAGAGTTTGACAACAATAGATATAACCTTTAAATGCTCCAACTCTTAGAATTGCCAATTGCGGGAGCAATGTCTCATAATTTTTTAATTAAAAAACAACAATATATTTGCATGGCACATAATTAGGTAACATTGGTTGAAACTTCAGCACTACAGACTCATACACACATCATTAAGGATTTCTATTCATTATTGATGTCAATAAAGTCTTGAACACGGATACACCTGTTATAAGACAAGGAATTTTACCAATAAATCAAGACCACGTGTGCTGTGAGCAATGTCTTTGACTCTTTGTTGAGGAGAAGACTTGGATTGTTTTATGGGCCATCATAATATTGGGACTTCTCTTTCGGGCTTTGAATGTCTATTTTTTTTCTCTAAATACGTATTTTTTAATTTTTGGGTCTTTAAATAAATAAGTGCTTATGACCCAAAAGATGAAAAATAAATTAATTGGTTAGTAGGTGTCAATAGCAAGACTTTGATCCTCTGTTATCAAATTTTGAGTTCGCCATAACTAATTTGGGTTAGTCGAGTGATTATCTCACTTATTCGCTTAAACAAGTGTTGGGAGTTCGAATTCCGCCTTATATATGCAATAACCCATTGACAACAAACCCGCGACAAAGAAAATACCGTGAACAACCAAAAAAAGATTTTTTTTGAGTTCACCATATGGAGGGTACTGGTACTTTCTTAGGAATGTGGTTTGAAAGTGATCATTTGCAAACCAGATTCTTTGGATGTTTTCCTTGTCTCCCATAGTTTCCAAACCAGAATTCTTTGTGAAGATAAAGATCTTGTCTCAAAAATCATCGAAATTCTTGCTAGAGGTAATGTTACTTACACCGAGTGGCTAGAACCATCAGAGGAGGTTGCTGTTTTGCTCCAGAGAGATGTTTTAGCCTATTTTGGCCTTGCCTAGCTTTTATTCAGAC
>NC_029788.2:23342250-23347802 GCF_000816755.2 Arachis ipaensis
GCCGGTTACTAGCGTTCAAAATCTTGTTTAATTCTCATCTGTCATCTCAAACATGTGGATATCCCAGTAGAAAAAATATATTCCTTTGGCTACCGTCTTTATTCAATAAAAATAAAAAAAAATAAAAACCTTTGAAATATGTTTCATGTCGAAGAGGCAAATTTTATTTATTTCATTCTCATCAGTGGTGACTTCATATTAAGGGGGGAAAAGAAAAAAAATTTACAAATGCTTTTCATCATACTCCATATTATTACAATATACACGAAAATATGTACAATATGCAGTGTTCCCTATCTCAAACCTTTTTGCAGTACAACCAATTAAGACCATGTCAGCTGACTCGTTCTAAAACACAAAACAGTAGACTTACATAACATAAAATATACCTAATTACTATGAACATGCATTCACTTTTTTTTTCCTTCCTTTTTCTATTGTTTGTCACGGTTTCAATTACACAATTTGAACAAAACATGGGGGAGATCAAGTGAGTTACCCTAAAATGTTACCTACTTGTTATCAGGCACTATTAATCTATTCAGGAAGAATAATTCATTGTGCATACTGAAGGGCAAAGTCTCACACAACCTCATTACCTCACAAAAAGCAAACATGGTATGCAACTCGCTGAGAAGTTCTTCTCGAGCCAGAACCAACCATATACAACAAAATGCATTGTGCAAACAACTTAGTACACAAACTTTCCGACAAGAGTAATGCTTCTCAAGAGTTATCAGTGACCAATACAAACCTTTGCCGCCAACTTGTGCTCCAAATGATGTCACAACTGTAACCAAAGCCTTGTAGCACATTGCCTTCACTACAGCATGCAACTTATTGACAGGATCTAGATTACAGAACTTGCCAGGGAAAGTTCATGGAGCTCACTTAGCATCCATTCCTCCCCCGTTTGGCCACCCAGCACAATAGCTCTTGTCCCTCCAACAACACATGTGCTATGTCCCCATGCAAATCTAGGAGGCCGCCCTGGTACATTTAGGATTCTCCATGTTGGCTTCTCATCTGTTGGATCAAGGATGTAAAGTTGGGAGGCAGAATGAAGTCCTGCAACGGACCCACCAAATATCAGAATTCTCCCACCAGGAAGACTAACAGCCACATGATCAAGCCTAGGAGGAGGAGCTATTCCCCCAGGGTTTCCAGCACCAGGCATCCCACTCCCTGTTACACACCTCCAGCACGGTTCATCCTCACTTAAATCCATCGTGAATACATCACTCGAGCGAAAACGCAGTGGTCCACTCTTGGCCAGACCCCCAAACATCAATATTTTCCTACCACCATAAACAGAAAGTGTGTGGCCTAGGCGAGAAGGTGGAGTCCATGTCACTGGTATCTCCCTCCAGACAGGTTTCTCCATTGACAAATCAAGGAGGAAAGTATCACTCAAGAGGACTCCAGAATCAGCACAGCCTCCAGAAACTATCAACTTGGTACCATCAAGAGTGCAAGAGCTGTGCCATGATCTAGGAAGTGGAGGTGCCAATCCAGAAATTTCTCGCCAAGTTGGAGGCTTTGCATCCAGGTCAAGAACAAAGACATCATTAAGTAAGCCCTGCCTTCCACACCCTCCAAATACAACCAAACGGGAACCATTAACACAAGAAAGTGTGTGGCCCCAACGACCAGGAGGAGGAGAGCTCACCTGGACGTGTTGCCACTCGGGATTACTAGAATTAAGATCTAATACAAAGGTGTCATTCATAGGTTGCATGTTAACTCCTTCACCACCAAATAGGACAACCCTGTTGCCCACTGCACATGCGCTGAAATTACAGCGTGAGGGTTCAACAGCACCTCCAACGGTCAGTTTCCTCCATGCTGCTGCTTCAAGTGTGGTCAACTCCCTTGCCAACCGACCCCATCCAAGTCTCCTTGCACCAGGCACGGTCTCTAAAACACGTGTAGTCTCACATCCCCATGCATTTTGGCACACCATTCTCCATAGATCTTCATTTCTTGTCAGCTCATACAAACGCCTACATACAGAACCAACTGATGCAATATCTCTTGGAGTTAAGCGAGCAAGTATCTTGAGAGAAATTACTTCATCACTCAATTGCAATATTCCACAGAGGCCACGAGTCACATTTCGGTCCCCCACCTCACGAGGATGCAATGAGGAAAGCACGGAACGAAAACGATCTGATTTAGTAGACTCCTTAGTTGAAGCTGGAAGAGGACCAAGATCAATGTTTGCCTCTGTGAAGAACTGGATTCCAATGACATGAGTTATCTCATCATCTCCATATATAGGTGTCAGCCGCAGTCTGTTCATAAGTGGAGATCCATCTTTCCTAAAGTTCAGCAACTCACCTTGAAATTCAACCCCTTCTTCGAGGCATCTTCTAATTTCTGCTACTACTGTTGAGTCCACCAGTGGATGCCTTCGCTTAGCAAATGGGCCTCGACACTGCAAAAAGCGGCTGCAAAATATTTTTAACTGATTAGATCAAAGCTACAACTAATTTGAAACACCCAATCAAGCAAGCAAGATATGTTGTAAAAACGCCAACACTTATTCTCTTTTTCTTATATACTAACTTATTATTATGAAATAGCTGCTACCCTCTATACAAAGACTAAAAGCTAGCTTTTATAGCGTCATCTTTCAAACTAGAACTATCAGGGAATGCAGATTATAATTACTAACTACAAACTCCCAGACACAACTTACTACTGACACACCATCATAACTCCAGGGGGATTAAAATGATACTTGAACACTTAAAATTCAGTATTATGATACAATAATTCCAACCATAAACAGAACCCACAATAATTAATAAGGATAATCTCATTCAAATTATTACTATTTTGCTGCTCCTGCTCCTGTATCAGATAGGACGAGAGAAGCAATTGGAAGGTAATGATCCATCTAATTATTACTATTTTTTGCCATATTGCTCGATCCTATAGCAGCACAACTCATCTTACATAAGAGCCATAGCATTAAACAAGCCTCAAATGAGAATAATTCATTGAAGTAGCAGAGGGTTCCCAAAAAATGAGACACTATACCCTTACAGATAAAAGTATAACAGAAATACATTGTTTAACCATATTTTCTCTTACTATGCAGTATCCACTCAGATTTCAACTACGAAGCATTAATGCATTTGTAAAAACTCGAGAAGAAAAGATTTCATAAATATGTGAACTTTTGGTCTGTGGCAAGTCTGTGTTGAGAGTGTCAACAATATTTGGATTAGTTCCAGTTATCTAGTGCTGTTGGTTTGGGAGGAGGAAAAAAGCCAGATCTTTACTGCAGCAATGCCTTGTCAATGCCATTGTTTGGTATGTTTAGTAGTGTAGTGTAAGTGTGTAACGCTTGCATCTCTAGTGGCAGCATTTGGACGAGCACGTGTTGTGGAATAAGTTCAGACTCTAACTTATACTTAGTGAAAGAAGTATGGCTTTTAATAAGAAGCACCAAGTGTCAATCAAGCAGAAATTTCTATCATACAAAACATCCTAAAGTTTTAGATTTCCATCCCCTCTCAATATAAAGCATCCAAAATAATATAATAATTAAAACTACTCAGTAGTTAGACTCAGTAAATACCCATATTAGGAATTATATCCCCTCCTCATCATAATCAATTTAGCACTGAAAGCAATCATTCATTCTAATTTAACAGATAGCTGTTCAAAATTTAGTCCAAGACAGAAAGCTTCCAATACAATCAGGGCCAAAAATTAACCAATTTCAAACTTTTGAAGTGTAGCCAGAAAGAAAAACCCCACACATACCCTAATAAGAGAATGTAAGGTCTCAAGCAACCGCCTTATAGACCAAAACATAAAGCCAAACGTGAAACACAATCCTAAACTCTAATAAGGCTCCGTTAATGGCATATTAGGAGAGACCAGTGCAATTTGACCCGAATAAATGCCACAATTTGATATGCCAGAATGTGTTGGCAGGGACTTGGTATCCTAAACAGTTAGCGCTAAAAACCAACCTCTCTCAATGCATAGCCCAGGTAATCACCGCTGACAACCCTGCATTAGCCTCCTATCCAACCACCCTAACTGACTGTCATAGCGGTATCAGTGTTATTGTCTGTCATCCACAGAAACAGTTTGACACCGGAAACGAGTGATGACTCAATAAAGTTGTAGAATGAAATTTCATTACAATTTTCCCCAGACTTAACTAGGCATTCTACAAAATAAGATCCTTCTAGCTACCTAGTTCTTGCCCACTGAAAACATCATCCAACAAGAAATCTCAAAAACAAACTTGTGAATGAGAGCTTCAATTCAAAAGCTTCGCTCCCCACAAATCTTTCAAGATTGTATCTGAAACTCATATTTTCTATATAACAAGGACATGATGGCAGTTTCAGATTATTGAATCCGTCTCCGGGTCTCTGATAGTTAAACCAGGTGGAGTAGAAATGGTCCAGCAAACATTTTTATTCAGTAAACATCAAAACTATTTGACAAATGCGATAACCTGTCAAATACACCTAACTCTGGACATAAATGTTTGAGCAACTTTCCTGGAATAAGCATATTCCATTTGGATACGTCCTCCCCCTCCCTCTCCCTTGTTACTTAGCACTCAAAACAGTCATGCATGGAACTTCAACAGCTAATCACTACATAAATTCTGTAGCAATAATAAAACTTCAAACTAAAATAAGGAAGAAAAATTCAACAATTCCCTTATCCTATGCACTAGCAAGAGGGCTAGGGTTTTTGGCAGCCACCCCAGGCCTATAAAAGAAAAGGTGCTAAACCCTAGGCCTCAAAACTCTTAAGTAATTGGGCACTCGTTATTTAGGTTCAATTTGTTTATGACTATAAAAGAAAAGAACAAAAATTCAGGCAAGCTTTTATCTACGCACTGCTCTACCCTAGTTTAAGAAAATCAACCAGATTCTAGAATACCTCGATTACTTTCCAAATTCTAATACCAAGAAATTGAACACCTAACCTAATTGAGAAAAAAGAGTAACGGAAACTGACCAGTTGCGACCGAGAACTTCCTCAGCACGGTAGCCGGTAATCATCTCGAAGACGGTGTTGACGTATATGATAGGTTGGTCAGGTTCGAGCGCGTCAGTAACCACGAAGCCGCACGGCGCGGTTTGGAGAACCGGGAAAGGGATAGGTCCGACACCGAAATCTTCATCGTCGTTGGAGCCGCCGCGGAGGAAGGGTTCGTCGTCATCGGTGCTGAGATCGGAATTGCTGTCCCACTCCATTGAGATATTGTAAGCGTGATTTGATTGGATAATTGAGAAGCGCGGTGTTCAACCCATGAGAAGGGAGAGAGGGAGAATCGGAATAATGAGAATGAGAATCGAAGTGAGGTTTGGTAAGTGAAATGAGTGGCGAAGAGACAGAGAGAGGTCGATGAGGTTCTTTCGTTTTTTGTTTCTGTTTTTGTTTTGTTATTACAGTGAGACAGAGAGAGAAGAGAAAGATCGGGAATTCAGAGAGAGATAGATAGAGCTGCCTACTGCCACCCTTACCTTTGTTGTTGCAAATATCTTTCGGTTTTTTCTCTCGTTTGG
>NC_029788.2:23347860-23385446 GCF_000816755.2 Arachis ipaensis
ACAAAAAAATATAGTAAATAAATTTTTAAATAATTAATATTAGGCTACTTTTTATTATAAAATTATTTTTTTATTTTTTAAAATTTAAAATTTAAAATTCAGAATTTATAATTTAAAAAAATTAACTCATATTGACTGAAAAATATTTGGTTCTCTAATTAATTTCATTCACAAACTTACTCCCTGTTCTCATGTACAAGAGCAAAGAAATTTAGAGTAGTTCATACAAATAGGAGGAGAAAAATAACAGCTTATATTAGGATACCCAAATAAAAATACAATTTTAAAGAGATATTTTTGCGGTTAACGATTTTTAATTATTATTTAGTCAGTATAAATATTAAATTATTTTTAATAAATAACTTTTGCTAATCATGTATACAAAATCTAAAAAATTCTGGTAAATATAGGTATAAATTTATTTTATCGATTTTTAGCAAATCGAAAGTGGTTCGATATCTAGTGGTCTGGAAGCGAAACATATTTCTCTTTGTGAGTACCAATTTTATTTGCATCAAAATTCATGCCTTTGACAATGATGAAGAAGAAAGAACTAAGCTTTGCAGAAATTCGAAATGAACAATAAAACTTAAATGACTTTAATAAAAGGAAAATCAAATTAAAGAGTAAATTAAAGGGTAAAGATGAAAAAAGGTAAAAGTTGCTTAATTTAAAGGAAATGAAATGACATGGCAAAGAAGATAAATTGCATGGAAAGAAAAGTAAAGACATGGAAAGAACTTTTCAAAGAAAAAGACTATTGACTAACTCAGAAAGTCGTTGGGGATGTGAGTGTTTTCTCTGAAAAGATTCAAACCCTTATTCCTTCGATCTTTCACCTCTTTATAGAAGTTTTCGACCAATCAAATTAAAATATAACTTCCACGTCGTCAATCCTTGAATAACCGTTCCCGCTCACTTGTACAACGTGGGTAACTGCCATCAATTATCTTCACTTATCGCTCTGCTTCGACAAGACTTGTCGATCAACCTTACTTCTCTCCTCGATGAATCCCTCTTGACGAGTACTATGTTCTTCACAAAGTACTTATCGAGCCTTGACCTCGATCTCTCAAGACCTGCTGACCTCTTCTTCGATATAACTGACCTTCGTCGAGTCTGTCTCTTCGACTTACACACTTGAGCCACTCGACTAATAGAGAGTACCTAACGGAGTACCTAATTGGCTCCAATCCAAAGTTAATTCTAACATGTATTTGGAGGTTGATCAAAATATTTTTTGGTACTTGGTGCTGATCGAAGTCTAAACTCGTCGAACATTGGCTTGTCAAAGAGTTCAATAACATCGTTGTCGAAAATATTATTTTCGATGTAACAAATGCCCCCTAAGTATTTATTTTTCAACTAGAAAGAAGAAAATATAAATACTTACTATTATTTAATATTTTCGACGACAGTACCAGCCATTTCTTTATCTTCTTCCTCAAAATATTCCTCATCAATATAGTTGAATCTATTTTTAAGAATGGAGTTTCAACTGCTTTGCCCTTAGAAAGATGATTCGATTTAAAGGAGAAGATCTTGCCCCATCGGGAGGTAAAAAGAACACCAGTGTTAACTCGACGCAATTGTCAACCACCTTGGTTACCACAAATTCGATCTCGAAAAAATGGTATTTCTATCACGGCCTCGACCAAAATAACTGCATCGAGCCTGTTGCGGTTGATATTCTCTCATTTTCTCAATCACCAAACTCTTGCTAATTCTTGATCCATCCAACCCTAATAGCTCTTCTTTGTCGAAATTAGTCTTCAATGGCTTGATCAATTTGAAACTGGCCCCAAATAATTAGTTGATCAACTTCATATATTGTACAAATTTTCACAAATATTTTGGTGCAATGCATGACAAAATATTAGTAAAGCATCATGCCATTCTTGAAGAGGCAAGGATAATAAAATGAATAAATATAATTTCATGTTTCAGCGACACTTTTCTTTTTTTCAATTTATCGAAAAAAATTATCTTCGATATAAGAAATGCCCCCAAGTATGTGTTTTCGACATCTTAAGGCGAAGTGGCTGTTTGTCAAACTACTGGATCTTTGACATTTTATTGAATATTTTCAGCCGTACTCATTTTCGATACCTCATTGAATTTTTTATAACAACATATTACCCAAATCATGGTAATTTCCTTTTTCCTTCTCAAATCATTGTGGTAAGAAAGTTTGTCATCTTTGATTATTCAAAAATATCATGATATGATCCATGAATTTTTTTTATTTCCACCTTCACACTTTCAAAATTAAACAGAGAAGCTTTTCTTTTCTGAAATTTGATCAACTTTATAGAATTTCAAAGTTGAATAAAGATTTTTTCTCTTTTCCACAATTATATCTAACAACTGCTAATAATCGCTTCTCAAGAACTTCTTTTTATAGACATACTTGTACATACCTTAATAGAGTACGTAACTCCTTCCAAAGTGTTCCAATATGTACCTATAACTTAATAAAGTTCAAATTTGTCTAACATTGGCTTGTTGAAGAATTCAACAATAACTTGTCGAAAATATTATTTTTGATGATTTTTTTACTAGAAGGACAAAAGCAAAAATACTTATCATCATTAAATATTATTTTCGACATACTCATATTCAACCATTTCCCTTTCCTTCTTCTTTTCTTTATTTTTTCAACTTGTCAAACTCTCTTAGCCAAATGGGCTAAATCAGGAATATGCACATTGAGTCATTTTCGACGCATATAAAAGCCAAGACCTTTAATGACTATTTTGACGATCTTGCTTTTAAGGATCGACACATAACATCAATTGCGAGCATTTTTTAATCGAATTATATAGTCATTTATTGATTCTCCATCATCTCGTTTTATTGCAAGCAAATCTGTCAACGAGACATTCAACTCTGCCCTATAAAATTGAACATGAAAAACATTTTTTAATTGTGCCGACGTCAAAATCGAATTGGGTCTTAGATTTGAAAACCAAATGAAAGCATTTTTTGTTAATGAAGAAGGAAAAAACTTCATTCTCATGTTTTTTTATTATTTTCCAAATTTCCTAATTCGACCATATAGCGAGCTATAAGCTCGACAGTTGATTCTCCAGCCTCACCTGCAAATTTTGTAATTATTTTGGGATTTTTTACACCCCTTGACACTTCTGTCATTTGTACTGCAGTAGGAAAAGCAGAAACAAAATATGGTCGATGAATGAGACCCATGTTGATACTCATTCTATTAAGAACATCCTCGACGATCCTTGTCACCGGGTATTGATATCCACGCTGTGTGTGAAGTCTATTCAAAACTTCATCAGCATTTTGATCTCGTCGAATGAGATAAAGGATATTTTCTTTCCTTTTAGGATTATTAAATACATTCTCCTCATTATATCCTACGTTCTCCTGGTCTACTACCAAATCTTGGGGAATAGGCTACCCCTCATCATAATCGATAATTCGGACAATTCTCTCGACTTGTTTAACCAGTCAATCATATTTTGACTCATTGTCAGCCAGGATAAGATTCAAAATAGTAGTCATCTGGTGAGTCAACAGGTTGACTAAATCATGATGCTTTTCATCAATATATTGTCAAAACTCAACCATCGATCCTGAATTATTCGACGAAGAGCCCACTTGATAATCTCGACTAACGTTAGGATATGAAAAACAAGGTTGGTTAGAAATCATAACTGGCGCATTTCCAAATCTGACTGGAAATGTGTAAATGCCCATAGAAGGCGTATAGCCAGGAGGAAGGCCAAATGAAGGCCAACCTGCGGTTACTTGCGGTTGATTCTGCACTGGGGTGATCCTAGGGCGTGGATTTCGCCCACAACCACCAACACTTGCATCAATAACTGCAATATTCTCCCTAGAATTATACTCTGCATGTGGAATCAAATTTGCAAAAGTTTGTGTAGCAGTTATTGGGGCATTCTTACTTGTTTCTGCATTGCCATTTGAAACTTCTTCAGACATGGTAACAATTCTACCACTTCTTAATTGCATGCACCAAACATCAACACTGTATGCACAATGCAATAGTTGAAAACAACAAATTTTGACACAATTAAATTTTAAAATGGTCCCAATGGACATGCCAATATGTTTTATCGATTTTTAACAAATTGAACGTGATTCAACATCTAGTGGTTTAGGAGCGAAACCTACTCCTCTTTGTGAGTACCTGTTTTATTTGCATCAAAATCCATGGCTTTGATAATGATAACGAAGAAGAAAGAACTAAGCTTTGTAGAAATTCGAAATGAACAATAAAACTTAAATGACTTGAATAAAAGGAAAATCAAATTATAGAAAGGAAAAGTGTTTGAAAAAGTAAAGGGCAAATTAAAGGGTAAAGACGGGAAGCGTAAAAGTTACTGAATTTAAAGGAAACAAAATGACATGACAAAGAAGATAAATTGCATGGAAAGAAAGTTATAGGAAATTTAAATGAAAAGTAAAGACATGGAAGGAACTCTTCAAAGAAAAAGACTCTTGACTGACTCAGAAAGTCGCTGGAGATGTGAGTGAGTGTGAGTGTTTTCTCTGAAAGATTCCAACCCTTATTCTTTTGATCTTTCACCTATTTATAAAAGTCTTCTACCAATCAAATTAAAATATAACTTCCACGTGCATCAATCCTTGAATAACCATTCCCGCTCACTTGTACAACGTGGGTAACTACCATCAATTATCTTCACTTATCGCTCTGCTTCGATAAGACTTGTCGATCAACCTTACTTCTCTCTGCGATGAATCCCTTTCGATGAGCACTATGCTCTTCGCAAAGTACTTATCGAGCCTTGATCTCGCTGTCTTAAGAAGACCTGCTGACCTCTTCTTCGACACAACTGACCTCCGTCGAGTTTGTCTTTTCGACTTACACACTTGAGCCAATCGACTAATAGAGAGTACCTAACGGAGTACCTAATTAGCTCATATCCAAAGCTAATTTTAACATGTATTTGGAGGTTGATCGAAATATTTTTTGGCACTTGGCAATGATCAAAGTCTAAACTTGTCGAACATTTGCTTGTCAAAGAGTTCAATAACATCTTTGTCAAAAATATTATTTTTGATATAACAAAATTATGTTTTTGTGTGTGCAAAATGTCTATAAATATGGGTATAAATTATTGCTGGCCAAATGCTAGTCGAAAATAATAATATTTGCTGGTTATGTAGCACTGCTAATCGAAAACTACTAATGAGAAATGACGATAACAAATTTGACCATAAAAGAATTAAAATTAACTTATGCTCATAAATATGAACTCTATTTAACAAAACTATTCAAATCTTAAAAAATTATTCAAAATTTTAAAATTATCCTTTTTAACATAACCTAATCTAACCATCCCTAAAAGTCTAACGTTACTCCGCTCTCGATTTCTAACACTTTACCACCACTCCAAATCCACTCCACCTCTAATCTCTCTATGCCAACACTAAATTGTTTCAAACTCCACCACTTTTTGGATTTGTCAAGGGAATCATCATAAGAGCGTTAAGCCTTGGAAGAAACACACAACTTTCTTTATCCATTTAGATCTCTTTAACTTACAATATTGTTTCTAAGTTTGCATTTTGTTTACCTTCTTTTTCGAACAAGGCAACTGAAAATCTCTTCATTGATAGATCACTATATGGTCTTGACTCTCTTTCTAACTACATCCCTCTCGCTATCTTAAGTCAAATAAACATTACATTGATATTGATTTGATCATCATCGATGACAAAGTTATTAAATTTTCAAGCATGCTTTGAGGCTTGATAAAATGGGTATTAATGATGGAACCAAATCTGGCTTGATAAAATGGATATTAATAGCGAAACCAAATTTAGTACATTGAGAAATTTTACTGTTGTATAATTTCTATATACAAGCCATTTATTTTGAATTTTTTGAGACATGCAAAAGCAATGAAGATGAAGAGTGTTAAAGTTGTGAAGCTTTTTGTGGCCTTTACATGGTGGTGGCTGCAGGTTGGTTATAGTGGTAATGATGAAGAGTTTGAGATAAATAGTTTAAGTTACAAGAGGTAATTTGAAAATTTTAGATGGTTTTTAGAATTCGAATAATTTTTTAAGCAAATTCCATTTTTATGAGTACAAGTTAATTTTAATTTTTGTATGGTTAGATTTATTAGCGTCGTATTCTTTCGTGATCAATTTTGTACTTTACTACTCAAATAAATTATTGGATAAAGTATCGCTTTTGTAATGTTTAGGAAATGGATTTAAGCTCAAAATGGTGAAAGAACTTTGGAAGTTGATGAAAGTAACTCATGATATTCGTATAATGATGACATAGTTGGCATTACAAAAAGTAACGTTAAATACTGTCGAATTTACCGTTGGATTTAGCGACGAATGTTATTGGTAAATTTAGTGGTGGATTTTTTTATGATTACGAGTAAAAATTCTTCCCTCGAATAAGTTACCGTCAAACTTAAAATTCTGTAACTAAATTTGACAGTAAATACAAGTGCAAAAATTCATTTTATTACCGCCAATTTTATCGTCAGATTTTTCGTCAGAAAATAACGACGGTAACAGGGTTAGTGAAACGTGGCGTTTACGCAACGAAGAACACCTTACCATGGGATTTTTTTGCAGGTAAATTCGACAGCGAATTTGGGGTAAAATTCAAATGCGAAACCCTTTCCCTTTACTTTTGAAAACTCTTTCTCTTTCTCTCTCTCTTCTCTTATTCTCTCTCTCGCCTCTCTCTCTCTCTCTCATCTCCCTGCTGCTACTCCATTGAAGCTACTGTCGTCGCCACCACTGGAGCTATCGTCGTTGTCGCTGTTGTTGGTGTCTGTTACCATTGGAGGTCGTCATCTTGTCGCCGTGACTACCGCCTCATGTCACCACCAAGCTTTCACCGTCCTGCAGCCACTATCAGAGGTAATTTTTCTATAGTTTTTGTATTTTTTTTCAGATTTTTTTTGTCTGTTTAGAATTTTGTTATGTATTTTATTAAATTATTTATTAAACTTGTTTTAATGAAGTGTGTGATTAGGTTTGTTATATTAACTTAGTGTAATTAAAAATTAAATAATGTTAGATTTGGTTAGATAGTGAAATTAAGAGTGTTTGAACTGTTGAAAAATTTTATTTGAGTTTAGTGAATGAGTTTCTTTCAATTTCATTGAATTTATATCATTTATTTTTGTTATGTCTGTTGTTAATTTGGTGAAATTAGAATTAGTTTTTCATTAATTGCAATGTTGAGTTTTATTTATTCCTTCCAAATTAGATTTTAAATTAGTTTTACCTTGTGAATTTAATAAGTTGTCTTTTTATTAGGACAGTGTTATTTTATCTAAGATCAATTGGAGTTTTCCTATTTCGTAGTTTGTGCAGTCATATTCCAGGTTGGTTTTATATCTCTGAATATAATGAACTGTTTAAGTTTTATGCCAGACTTACTTTTCATGAGATAGAGTTTTAGGACAAAAGTGGGAGCAGGTTTCCTAGTGACGCCTTTTCAAAATCCTTATTTGATAGAAAATTGCGGAGTAATAATGGGTTGCACATTAGAATGACTAGGAATTGATGTTTGCTTAAATGCGTGTTTGTTTTAATTAATGCTTGCAACTATTTTCTATGTAAAAATTTGATAAATATTTTTTGTTGAGGTCTCTAAAATAAGAAAAATTCTGCCAAATTTTCATTAAAACTCTTGTTTACTTTGTAAAAAAATGAAAATTAAATTTAGAGGAGGCTTCTAATTATAGATGAAACTCTGCCAAAATTTCTAAAAAATCTAAATATAAATGAATGATGAAATTAAAAACAAAAGTCTTTTAATTGGATTTGAAGTTCATAGATTAGTTCAAATTTGATTTAAACTACTAAAGATAAGAAGTCTAATTAGAATCAAATTTGAATTTAATTTTGATATGCTCCACAACGTAGCTCTTCCTACTTGACTTCTTGTATCTTAAGTAATTTTTGAATCTGAACTAATTCCGATTAACTTTGTTAGAGGCGCTTTAGATTTACAAAACTCTTCATGTCTACAGGCTTAGTATTTAAGAAAAATGCTTTCTGCATGCAGATTCTTGTATTTATGGTTTTGTTTTTGTGATTAGTGTTAATTGGTATGCTCTTTGTAGACATGACGACAAGCAGAGGTGTCACGAATCGACTTCGTGGTCGGGGTAGAGGAAGGGTGTCTATTGGTACCCCTGGGATATCTCATTCATCGCCCTCTATTGTGACAATTTCTGGGACGTCACTAGCAATGGGTGCACAGGATCAGCCATTCATCATGGTTCCTAACCTCAACTACGTGGTCCTTCTGTTGCGCCACCCCCGTTATGAAGAAGTCATCCGGCTGCTCCATCAGAGTGGACTCCTCCACCACCTCCACCTGTTCAGTAGCCCACTACTTCGACGATGATTCCACTTCCAATGATAGACACCACAGTGCCAGAATCCTCTTGCGGATCCCAGCCAAATGCCCCCTACCACTGTCCATCGTGCAAATTAGATGACGATTTGGCCTGATGGTTTGATAGCATAAGTACTATTTTAATGTCTTTTAAATGCAATCTATTTTGATATTCTTAT
The DNA here is from genome assembly GCF_000816755.2 of Arachis ipaensis. Lineage (NCBI taxonomy): Eukaryota > Viridiplantae > Streptophyta > Magnoliopsida > Fabales > Fabaceae > Arachis > Arachis ipaensis. Next base: position 23,356,435 of record NC_029788.2, read on the forward strand.
TCAACATATGTGTTTGCTAATCTTAAATTTTTCATTGATAGGTTTGCGCCAAATAACAATGCATGTACAAAGGAGTGTACCAATGTCATTAAGCTGATGTCCGACCACCAATTCCCGAGCTACAAGAATATCCTTGCTGAGACCAGAGAGCGATAATTTCAGAAGTAGGCGATAAAAACTCAACATATTCAAACCTTAGCTAGTTTATATCTTCTATTTTGTTTAATTATGTATTTAATTTCAATTAACTAGTGCTAAATGTTTCTTTGTACAGGAAAAATTTATATGGAAGAAGACTTGTAATGCCATGATCAGGAAGATCTTTGACATCAGATGGCTAGGCAGCTTCAGCAAATGATGCATGACATACGTGAGAGGCATGACCACCTCACTAGTTGGCTCTGCCCGGACATTAAGAAGGCACTGTACGTCCATTGGGAGACTGACGAGGGGTTCAACCATCGTCGTCTCACAAATAGAACTAACAAGACATCGATTTGGTCATCGAAGTATATTGGAAGGTTAGTGACTTTCATGAAGACAAAGGTCAAGCTGGTATGTAACTTGTTTCATTTTGTTATTAAGTTTGTTTTGTCTTTGACATTTAATGTCATTATTACTTGATTTAACATAATGTTTCAATATGTGTAGTCTAAGTCGTTGGATTATAATGTGTTGATGGCAGAGACCTTCAAGTATACTCATACCTTGAATGATAACAAGGAGAGATTTATTTACTAATTAGCGATCTACGAATCATTATGTGGGTAAACATCATGTCATATAAAGTTTTCAATTAACTGTCATTCTAATCATAATATGGGTTACACAGGAGTCCTACACGCAAATATTGGAGGTCACAACCTAACAATCTCAACCTACTAGACAGGGTGGCAACAACTCCGCTAATTCAATTGTCGATCCTGATACAGTTTAGCGTGAGAGCAAATCTGAGCTGTACAAGAATCACGTATACGGGTTGGGATCGTTCTTCACCAACAACCTCTGCACCTTGGTGCGCAGAAATTGTGATTACACTTTGATTATGTAAAATTCATCGCTCTTTCTTTCCCTGGTAATGGCGCCAAAACATGATGCCAATACCATAGTTCACAACTTCGCACAACTAACCAGCAAGTGCACTGGGTCATTAGAAGCGAAATAAGATGAATTGAATAGAAAATAGTAGTACTTTGCATTAATCTTTGAGGAACAGCAGAGCTCCACACCTTAATCTATGGAGTGCAGAAACTCTACCGTTGAAAATACATAAGTGATAATGGAGTTCATTTGTCTCGGCCCGAGAGGGGAACCGGAGTAACCAAGACTGTGAATACAATGATAAAAAGTTCTATTTATAATAAACTAGTCACTAGGGTTTACAGAAGTAAGTAATTGATGCATAAATCCACTTCTGGGGCCCACTTGGTGTGTGCTTGGGCTGAGCTTTGAAGTATACACGTGGAGAGGTCATTCTTGGAGTTGAACGCCAGCATTTGTGCCAGTTTGGGCGTTCAACTCTGGTTTTGGATCCTTTTCTGGCGCTGGACACCAGAATTGGGCAGAGAGCTGGCGTTGAATGCCAGTTTGCGTCGTCTATTCTTAGCCAAAGTATAGACTATTATATATTGCTGGAAAGCTCTGGATGTCTACTTTCCAACGCAATTAGAAGCGCGCCATTTTGAGTTTTGTAGCTCCAGAAAAGCCAATTTGAGTGCAGGGAGGTCAGAATCCAACAGCATCAGCAGTCCTTCTTCAACCTCTGAATCTGATTTCTGCTCAAGTCCCTCAATTTCAGCCAGAAAATACCTGAAATCACAGAAAAACACACAAACTCATAGTAAAGTCCAGAAATGTGAATTTAACATAAAAACTAATGAAAACATCCTAAAAAGTAACTAGATTCTACTAAAAACATACTAAAAACAATGCCAAAAAGCGTATAAATTATCTGCTCATCACAACACCAAACTTAAATTGTTGCTTGTTCCTAAGCAACTGAAAATCAAATAGGATAAAAAGAAGAGAATATACTATAAATTCCAAACTATCAGTGAAACATAGCTTATTAATGGTTATGGACAAACAAAAAGCTTATGCTTTTACCACACCAAACTTAGAATGTTGCTTGCCCTCGAGCAAAAGAAGAAAGAATAGAAGAAGAAGACGAAGATATGGAGGAGATGGAAGGATGTGTGTATGGATGTGAGTGGTGAATGGAAAACAGAAGGGATGACCATGAATGGAGAAAGAGAGGGTGAGGTGGGTGGGGATCCTGTGGGATTCACAGATCCTGAGATGATCCTGTGGTGTCCACAGATCTTGAGGTGATCCTATGGTGTCCATAGATTCGGAGGTGTCAAGGATTTACATCCATGCACCCATTAGGCATGTAAAATGCCCTAGCACACAACTCTGGGCGTTCAGCGCCAGGTTGGTGCCCATTTTGGGCGTTCAACGCCCGTTTGTTGGCCATTTCTGGCATTGAACGCCAGAACCATGCTTGTTCTGGGCGTTCAGTGCCAGCTCTTCTCCAGGGTGCCATTCTGGCGTTCAGCGCCCAGATGATGCCCATTTTGGGCGTTCAGCACCCAGACACTGCCCATTTTGGGCGTTCAGCGCCAGAACCATGCTCTGTTCTGGCGTTGAACGCCAGACAGGTGCTTCCTCCAGGGTGTGATTTTTCTTCTGCTGTTTTTGATTCCGTTTCTAAATTTTTCATTTATTTTGTGACTCCACATGATCATGAACCTAAGAAAACATGAAAAATAAAAACAAAATTAGATAAATAAACATTGGGTTACCTCCCAACAAGCGCTTCTTTAATGTCAATAGCTTAACAGTGGGCTCTCATGGAGCCTCACAAATGTTCAGAGCATTGTTGAGACTCTTCAACACCAAACTTAGAGTTTGGATATGGGGGTTCAACACCAAACTTAGAGTTTGGTTGTGGCCTCCCAACACCAAACTTAGAGTTTGATTGTGGGGGCTCTGGTTGACTCTGTAGTGAGAGAAGCTTTTCATGCTTCCTCTCCATGGGTGCAGAGAGAGATCCTTGAGTTTTAAACACAAGGTTGTCCTTATTTAATTGAAGGATCAATTCTCCTCTGTCCACATCAATCACAGCTCTTGCTATGGCCAGGAAAGGTCTTCCTAGGATGATGGATTCATCCTCTTCCTTTCCAGTATCCAGGACTATGAAATCAGTGGGGATGTAAAGGCCTTCAACCTTTACTAACACGTCCTCTACTTGTCCATAAGCCTGTTTTCTTGAATTGTCTGCCATCTTTAATGAGATTTTAGCAGCTTGCACCCCATAGATTCCCAGTTTCTCTATTACAGAGAGGGGCATGAGGTTTATCCCTGAATCAAGGTCACACAGAGCCTTAAAGATCATGGTGCCTATGGTACAAGGTATTATGAACTTTCCAGGATCCTGTTTCTTCTGAGGCAATGTCAGTTGATCCAGATCACTTAGTTCATTGGTGAACAAGGGAGGTTCATCTTCCCAAGTCTCAATACCAAATAATTTGGCATTTAGCTTCATGATTGCACCAAGGAACTTGGCAGCTTGCTCTTCAGTGACATTCTTATTCTCTTCAGAAGAGGAATACTTATCAGAGCTCATGAAGGGCATAAGGAGGTTCAATGGAATCTCTATGGTCTCTAGATGAGCCTCAGATTCCTTTGCTTCCTCAGAGGGAAACTCCTTATTGATCACTGGACGTCCCAGGAGGTCTTCCCCCTTGGGATTCACGTCCTCCTCTCCTTCCCTTACAGGTTCGGCCATGGTGCTTATGTCAATGGCCTTGCACTCTCCTTTTGGATTCTCTTCTGTATTNCAACTTCAAGAACTCCCTTCTTCATAGGCGTCCCATTACTCACAGGATTTCTCTCAGAAGTGTACATGAACTGGTTATTAGTAACCATGTCAATGAGTTCTTGAGCTTCTGCAGGTGTTTTCTTTAGGTGAATAGATCCACCTGCAGAGGTATCCAATGACATCTTTGATAGCTCAGATAAACCATCATAGAATATATCCAGGATGGTCCATTCTGAAAGCATGTCAGAAGGACACTTTTTGGTCAGCTGCTTGTATCTTTCCCAAGCTTCATAGAGGGATTCACCATCTTATTGTTTGAAGGTTTGAACATCCACTCTAAGCCTGCTCAGCTTTTGAGGAGGAAAGAACTTGGCTAAGAAAGCCGTGACCAGCTTATCCCAAGAGTTCAGGCTATCTTTAGGTTGAGAGTCCAACCATATTCTAGCTCTGTCTCTTACAGCAAATGGGAAAAGCATGAGCCTGTAGACTTCAGGATCTACTCCATTAGTCTTAACAGTATCACATATCTATAAGAATTCAGTTAAGAACTGAAAAGGATCTTCAGATGGAAGTCCATGAAACTTGCAGTTCTGCTGCATCAGAGAAACTAGCTGAGGTTTCAGCTCAAAATTGTTTGCTCTAATGGCAGGAATGGAGATGCTTCTTCCATGTAAATTGGAATTAGGTGCAGTAAAGTCACCAAGCATTCTCCTTGCATTATTATTATTTTCGGCTGCCATGTCCTCTTCCTGTTCGAAAATTTCTGACAAGTGCTTGCTGGATAGTTGTAATTTAGCTTCTCTCAGTTTCTTTTTCAGAGTCTTTTCAGGTTCTGGATCTGCTTCAACAAGAATATTCTTGTCTTTGCTCCTGCTCATATGAAAAAGAGGGACAGAAAAATAATAATAATAATAGGGATCCTTTTTACCACAGTATAGAGGTCCCTGTGTGAATAGAAGAAAAGAAGAAGAGAAAATCTGAACTCAGAGAGAGAGAGGGTTCGGATTTTTGGTGAGTGAGGAAGAGATGTTAGTAAATAAATAAACAAATAGGAGAAGATGGGAGAGGGAGAATTTTCGAAAATAATTTTTGAAAAAGAGTTAGTGATTTTCGAAAATAGTTTTTGAAAAAGGTTAGTAATTCTCGAAAATTAAAATCCAAAATTAAAATAATTAGTTAATTAAAAGAAGTTTTGAAAAAGAGAGGGAGATATTTTCGAAAATTAGAGAGAGAGAGAGCTAGTTAGGTAGTTTTGAAAAAGATAAGAAACAAACAAAAATTTAGTTAGTTAGTTGAAACAAATTTTGAAAAGATAAGAAGTTAGGAAGTTAGAAAAGATATTTTGAAATCAAATTTTTGAAAAAGGTAAGATAAGAAGATATTTTTGAAAAGATATGATAGAAATTAGTTTTGAAAAAGATTTGATTTTTAAAATTACAATTAATGACTTGATTCACAAGAAATCACAAGATATGATTCTAGAACTCAAAGTTTGAATCTTTCTTAACAAGCAAGTAACAAACTTGAAATTTTTGAATCAAAACATTAATTGGTGATGTTATTTTCGAAAATTTGATATAAAAATAAGAAAAAGATTTTTGAAAAATATTTTTGGAATTTTCGAAAATAACTAAGAAATTTGAAAAAGATTTGATTTTTGAAAAAGATTTTGAAGAAGATAAGATTTTCAAATTGAAAATTTGATTTGACTCATAAGAAACAACTTGATTTTAAAATTTTTTGAAAAAGTCAATCCAAATTTTCGAATTTGATGAGAGAAAAAGGGAAAGATATTTTTTTTTTATTTTTGAATTTTTTATGATGAGAGAGAAAAACAAGAAAAATGATGCAATGCATGGAAGTTATGGATCAAAACAATGAATGCATGCAAGAATGTCAAGATGAACACCAAGAACATATTTTTGAAAAATTTTTAATGCCAAGACATGCAAGACACCAAACTTAGAATTCTTTAATGCTTAGGCACTAAGAATTCAAGAATGCATATGAAAAACACCATACAACACAAAACAAAAAATTATCAAGATCAAACAAGAAGACTTACCAAGAACAACTTGAAGATCATGAAGAACACTATGAATGCATGAATTTTCGAAAAATGCAAGATGAGTATGCAATTGATACCAAACTTATAACATGACCCAAGACTCAAACAAGAAACACAAAATATTTTTGATTTTTATGATTTTATAATTTTTTTTTGTATTTTTATTTTAAAATTTTCGAAAATCATTTTGAAAAAGAAAAAATAAGGATTCAAAAATTTTTAATATGAATTCCAGGAATCTTATGTTCTTAATCTAAAGCTCCAATCAAAGGGTCAGGCATGGCTTAATAGCCAGCCAAGCTTTAGCATGTAACAGGTAGATCATGAATCAGCAGTAGGTAGATTAGCACCAACTAGCTTGCTCTTGATAACAAATTGGAAGCCTCAGTCCAAATGAATTTAGACATGGCTTTACAGCCAGCCAGGCTTCACATGCTTCATGAAACACTAGAATTCATTCTTAAAAATTCTGAAGAAAAATATATTTTTGAAAACATTTTTTATTATTTTAATTTTTTTTTCGAAAACAAAGGAGAAAATTTTGAAAGATTTTTGAAAAAATTTTGAAAACAAAATAAGAAGAAAATTACCTAATCTAAGCAACAGGATGAACCGTCAGTTGTCCAAACTCAAACTTATGTAATTCATTGGTGAGAATTTCAGATAAGCGAATAGAGATGCTTTCGTTCCTCTGAACCTCTGCTTTCCTGCTATCTTCATCCAATCAGTCTTACTCCTTTCTATGGCTGGCTTTATGTAATGCATCACCATTGTCAATGGCTACTTTCGGTCTTCTCTTGGGAAAATGATCCAAATACCCTGTCACGACACGGCTAATCGTCTGGAGACATCACCCTTGTCAATGGTTACATCCTATCCTCTCAGTGAACATGGTCAACGCACCCTGTCACGGCACGGCTATTCATCTGTCGGTTCTCGATCATGCTGGAATAGGATTTACTATCCTTTTGCGTCTGTCACTACGCCCAACAATCGCGAGTTTGAAGCTCGTCACAGTCATTCAATCATTGAATCCTACTCGGAATACCACGGACAAGGTTTAGACTTTCCGGATTCTCTTGAATGCCGCCATCAATCTAGCTTATACCACGAAGATTCTGATTAAGAGATCTAAGAGATACTCATTCAATCTAATGTAGAACGGAAGTGGTTGTCAAGTACGCGTTCATAGGGAATGATGATGATTGTCACGTTCATCACATTCAGGTTGAAGTGCGAATGAATATCTTAGAAGCAAAATAAGATGAATTGAATAGAAAACAGTAGTACTTTGCATTAATCTTTGAGGAACAGCAAAGCTCCACACCTTAATCTATAGAGTGCAGAAACTCTACCATTGAAAATACATAAGTGATAATGGAGTTCATTGGTCTCGGCCCCAGAGGGGAACCGGAGTAACCAAGACTGTGAATACAATGATAAAAAGTTCTATTTATAATAAACTAGTCACTAGGGTTTACAGAAGTAAATAATTGATGCATAAATCCACTTCCGGGGCCCACTTGGTGTGTGCTTGGGCTGAGCTTTGAAGTCTACACGTGGAGAGGTCATTCTTGGAGTTGAACGCCAGCATTTGTGCCAGTTTGGGCGTTCAACTCTGGTTTTGGATCCTTTTCTGGTGTTGGACGCCAGAATTGGGCAGAGAGCTGGCGTTAAACGCCAGTTTGCGTCGTCTATTCTTGGCCAAAGTATAGACTATTATATATTGCTGGAAAGCCCTGGATGTCTACTTTCTAACGCAATTAGAAGCGCGCCATTTTGAGTTCTGTAGCTCCAGAAAATCCAATTTGAGTGCAGGGAGGTCAGAATCCAACAGCATCAGCAGTCCTTCTTCAATCTCTGAATATGATTTCTGCTCAAGTCCCTCAATTTCAGCCAGAAAATACTTGAAATCACAGAAAAACACACAAACTCATAGTAAAGTCCAGAAATGTTAATTTAACATAAAAACTAATGAAAACATCCTAAAAAGTAACTAGATTCTACTAAAAACATACTAAAAACAATGCCAAAAAGCGTATAAATTATCCGCTCATCACTGAGAGCTTCATCCGCCTCTGCCACTAGCCCTGTTGAAGCCAATGACAACGTCGACTTGAGGGAGCAGGTGCATAATCTCATCCAAAGCCTTCAACAACAAGCTCAGTAGCTGCAGCAGTCTGAGGAGAGGTATAACAAGATTCTCGCATGCATGTCAGGCACATATTTTCTCAGGCTGGAGCTTAGGCAGGAGCTAGAGCGGATGGAGCAACAAATGGTGGTGTACCACGAGTACATCCATACTAGTGGTAGCGGCACTACTGGCAGGGCACCGACATCACCGCCTAGTCCGCCACCTCAGCAGGACCAGGGGGATGACGACGACGACTACCAGGATCCGTAGTGATTAGGGTTTTATTCTAGATTATTTAATTGTATTTTATTTATTTGACTTTTTATTCTGTACGTACACTTGATATTTAATAAAATTATTATTTAATTTTTATTATTTAGAATTTGACTACTAATTGTGTCAAAAAATTAAAAAAAATGAATTTACCGTCGCATTCATGGAAGAAAAATCTAACGGTAAGTAGGCGCGAAACAAAATGTGGAGCCAAAATTACCGACGAAAAATTTTTGCCAGTAGCCTAATAGTTTTTGGGTCAACGATCCATAACAGAATTGGCTGGCAATTGCCGTCGGAATGAAAAATTCAACGACAATTAGTTACCAGTGAGGATTATACCATCGGGTTTTTTTGACAGATTATTTTTGTTATTTCACTGGTAAATCCAACGGTGTTCAATGATTTTCTTACAGTGTGGGAGGTGTCACTTTAGAAAGTAATTTTGTTAGGCATGATGAGATAGCATGCGATGCATTTCGACAATCCACCCAAGTGGAGGAGGAGGAGGAAGAACCTAACCCCATAGTCTAGAGATTTTACTATATGCTTGAATATGCGAACACCTCTTTAGAATGGTTATATTCACTTGCAATTGTTAATTACTACTAAAATACTAAGGGTCAATTATTCTAAGTCATTACTTATTAAATATGCTATTAAAATCTCTTATTATCATTGACAACTATACAATAATATTAATAGATTCGTGATTCAAGCAACAACATAACATGGCTTCACCTCATCAATTTATCTTGAGCTCCGAACAAGGCTTATACTAGATGGACCATGATGAAGGTGAATGAGAAGAAATTTATCACACCTGAACATGTTTGAAGAAGGGTAACAAACAACACTAGAATTTGTCTTAAGGGTGATGCTAGTCAAAGTGAATATGATTGGTTTGGGGCTTTTGAGAGAGGTATTGGAGTCAGAGGAGTTGGTGTACTGATCAAAAGTGTTGTATTGTTCTCTTATGAATGGTATGGCTCTAGCTGCTCTGATGGGACGCACACACAAGGATTACAAGATCATTGAAATTAACTACAGTATGAGGTATGAAAAATATGGTCCATTTATTCCGAGACAAAATGCACGTCAAATCCATTATATGTAGTACCCCAAGAGGTATGGTTTGAACTCAAGAGGAAGATGACGTGCCGTTCTAAAATCAAGACATAACCCGTGCCAGATTTAAAGTCGAAATCGATATCTTGCAAAATATAGCAATCTTTAGGAGAAGTTGATTTAATCGAACTCTCATTGCAAAAAAATGCTGACAATAATAAAAAATCATGAAGAATCTGATAATAATAATGATCACACCTAATCATGACCCTTCTAATGACTCTTAATAAAAGTAACTTTGTTATGCTTTTTTATCAATTGAAGATTTTACTTTTTTGCATATTATATTATTATGATATCATTATTACGTAATGTGTACTAATTTTGCATCAGGATATATGGTAAGAGATAGTTCCATAGGATGGGTAATGGATGAGGGCGTGGTTCAGTTATTATGGTCGTACATTGATGAGAAATATAATTGATCATTTTGATATATTTTGTTTTTAGGGCAAGTTACCTAATTAAAACATTTGACAACCATAATTATCAGAATAAAACTTTTGAACATTACAGAAATAAATATAACATTTACATTATTATGGAAACTGCAAAAAGGTATGGTGGTTTCTGGAATGCACGTAAATCGCTAAGCAGTTTATGTTGAAACGCGTGTCAAGAGAAATCGTTACACTCTGTAGTGGTTTCTGAAGGAACTCGACAATTAAAAAACCACGATACCCCTATAGCAGTTTCTTCACAAATGGGACATTGCAAAAACCATGGTACCCCTGTACCGGTTTACATATGCCTATATAGTTATTTAATATTTTCTTAGTTATGTGTTTCTTTTTTCTGCTCTAATAATCATTTTATTCTATATTATAAAAAGTATTTCAATTATTGTAGTAATTTTAATTATTAATCTTAATTATAATATATAATTAAAATTACTAAAATATCGAAGTACTCAAAATATTTTTTAGGGCAAGTTACTAAAATGAAATGTTTGGAAGCCAATATTACCAAAATACAACTTTTAAACATTCAAGGCAAATCAACTTTTATATATCTATGAAAACCGCGAGAGGGGTACAACGGATTAGGAAATACACGTAAATCGGAGAGGAGTACAACAGTTTACATTAGGACGCGTGCTGGTGGAAACCGCTACACCCTGTAGCAGTTTCTGAGGGAAGACAACAAAGAAGAAACTGCGGCTCCCTTATAGCGGTTTCTTCACAAATGCCACACCTAGGAAACCGTGTGAGGCTATAGCAGTTTCTGTTTGGTTACAAATGCCTATAAATACTAAGCAGGAGGTAGTGGTATATTACTAGATTATCATTTTCACAGATTCACAAAATGGATAGTAAGGAGTTTTGGTTCCAGTCCATTGCCATGAAAAAATTCAAAAAAGAAAAAGGCACGGCGTTAAGTTCACTGATAGAGAACCAGTGAGCATTTTTATCTAGTAAACAAATATGTTGTCAGAGCTGAAAATGAGTATATTACAAAAGACGGGGTTGTGTGAGACAAAGTGCATGAAAAAGTTGTTTTAGAAGATTTCGATTGCAATTGTGTCAACTGGTGTGAAGTATGAAACATTTGTGAAAAGGTCGGATGAAGATATGCAGGTTTTGTTTCATTGTTGGTGAAGTTTTCCGGAAGTGAGAATACACGTGTTATATGCCAAGTTGGGAGATGTCGTCGACAATTCTAGGGCATCGGTGCCGAATCCGCAATCGACTATGGTGTGGTGCTTCTACCTCGATGCCTGTCGTTGCACCTGGTTGTCTGTTGGCTGATCTTCCATCTGTTGCAGTTGGGATAGCTAGGTCACCCCATATGATTTCAGGTATTTTAAGTGACGGTGAACCAGATTAGGTTGAAAATATGATGCGAGAGGATGATTCGAACGAAAAGCCTGCTCACATCGTGGGGGATAGTGATGAGGATACTCTGAGAAACCCACCTTCACATAAAGGGCCATCTAGTTCTAGGACATAGTAACATCCTCCACATTTCTCAACGTTAAACTTAAAAGTCGTCGGCCTGCAACCAGACATAGATCCTACCTTTGGGATCAAGGATTACATGAAGGAAATCCTTTTGTGGAATTCCAGATTGTCCAATCTTTCCAAACTAAGGAGGAAGCTGTGTTGAGTGTTAAGGATTATAGCATCCGTCTGGAGTTAAGTACAGAGTGATAGAGTCAGATCATCTTAAGTATCATGGGATATGCACAACCAGACATAGATCCTACCTTTAAGGGTCAAGAATTACATGAGGGAAATCCTTCTGTCGAATTTCAGATTGGCCAATCTTTCCAAACTAAGGAGGAAGCTGTGTTTAGCATCAAGGATTATAGTATCCATCGTGGAGTTGAGTACAGGGTGATAGAGTCAGATCATCTCAAGTATCATGGGATATGCAATGAGTTCAGTAAAGGGTGCATGTAGTTGATTCGCATCACACTTCAGCAATGAAAGAGTACTTGGGAGGTTAGACGGCATAAGGGACCTCACAATTGCTTAGCTACATCGATTTTGAGTGATCACCGATAGCTTGATCATCATGTCACTTGTGCAAGAAATTTTCCATTGGTTAGGGCCAGTGCAGCAGTTACAATAAAAGTATTGCAAGAAGCTATTCAAGCAACCTACAGATTCAGGCCTAGTTACAGGAAGGTCTGGATGGAAAAACAGAAGGCATTTGCACAGATTTAGAGCGATTGGGAAGAGTCGTATGCCGAGTTGCCCCGTTGGATCGTTGGTGTGCAATCTACGATGGATGGAACTGTGGCGTTGTTGAAGACTTCTCCGGTGTGCGTCGATAATCAGGTTGATGAATCTACCGTGTACTTTCATGGTCTTTTTTGGACATTTTCTCCATGTATTGAGGCATTTTGACATTGCAAGCCACTGGTCAGCATCGACGATACTCATTTGTATGGGAAGTACAGTGGTACTTTGCTTTTGGCTATCGCGCAAGATGGTAACTCGAATATCTTGCACATTGCCTTTGCACTTGTGGAAGGGGAAAATGTAGAGTCCTGGGATTTTTTCCTATGTAACTTGTGTCAACATGTGACTCCACAAGAAGGTATTCTGGTAATATCTAATAGTTACAATGGCATTAAGGCTGCACCTGACAGTGGTTGGCTACCACCTCATGCATATCGAGTATTTTGCATTGTCACGTTGTAGCTAATTTTGCCCTCAATTTCAAGGGTCAGGATATGAGACGGCAACTTGTGAATGCTGCTTATGCAAAGACTGAGGCGGAGTTTGACTATTGGTTTGATATTTTGAGGACTGATAACCCAGCCATGTGTGATTGAGCAAATCGAATGGAGTACGATAAGTAAACCCAGCACCAGGATTGTGGCAGACGGTTCGGCTACATGACAACAAACATATCTGAGTGTGTTAATTATGTGTTGAAGTGAACATGGAATTTTTCGGTCGCTGCATTGGTAAAGTCCACATACGGGAGGCTTACAGAGCTATTTGTCATTCCAGGACAGATAATAGAGGCACAATTAGAAACTAGGCACTAATTTTGCGAAGCTCTAGTGAAGGTAATAGACCGCAACTTGAGAGACTCGAGATGCTTCACCATCACTCTATTCGACAAGCATCAATCTGAGTATACTGTGGCTGAGACGAATCCTACCGGTAACTTCTCGCTTGGTACATATTGGGTTTTCCTCAGGGATCATACGTGTGATTGTGGGTATACTTTCAGGCTCTCCATTACCCATGTTGCCATGCGATCGCATGCTGTGCTCAGTCCCAACTGAACTGGGCTACATACGTGCATGAAGTTTATACCATGAGTAAGGTATTCAGCGTATACTGAATGGGGTTTTCGCTACCTATTCCAGAGGGACTTTGGCCACACAGTCTGAATGTCGTTCCTGATCCTAACACGAGACGTGCAAGAGAAGGGCGACCGAGGTACACCAGAATCATGGAACCATGTGAAGTGGACTGTGAACTGCTTTACCTTATCCAGCGGCAGAAGCTTGTCGAATAACTCCTAAAACTACTCCCAAGCCAGTCTGCCATCATCTATCAACTGGTCAAAGTTTGTGAGGCACCCAGATACAGCCTTCCCATCGACGGGCAACCCCAGCTGATATGTCACATCCTATAGCATGATGGTGCACTCTCCAAACAACATATGAAAGGTGTGCGTCTCAAGACGCCACCTCTTAATAAATGCGCTGACCAGGGGCTCATCCAACCAGAACCAACGCGTGTTCATCCTAGCCAAGTGGTACAAACCAGCCCTCTCCAAATAGGGTATGATCCTTTCATGCAAAGGCATATTCTGTTGCCTTCGAACGTTGTAAATATACCTACTTGGCTGCATGATATGAAAAAAATAACCACACCCAAATTAAATTCCAATATTTACAAGTCTAAACCATAAATTATAATTCGATACAAAACTACAAGTGTCTTATCTATCTAATCTTAACTAAAATTTCGATATAGTTTACTTAACATTATTTTCAAGCTAATTTTATTAAAATAGAGAAATAATACTTATGAACTTTTACATAAAATTTTGAAACACATCTAAATGCACTTTATAACAAGTAAAAAATCTCCAACTTTTAAATTTATAAGTCCTATATTTTAAAAATTAAAGTTTAAAATTTGAAGTTTAAGCCTTAAATCTTAAATTTCAAATAATAAACTACGAATCTTAAATTTTATTTCTAAAATTTAAGTCTTAAATTTCAAATACTAAACTAGAAAAATTCTAATTTTAAAATTTTAAATTTTAAATCTTAGTTTTCAAATACCATATTTAAAAATTAACCCTACAAACCTTAAACACTATATTTAAAATTTGAACCCTAAATCTCAGTTACTGGAGAATAAACATTCTACTTAAATACTATATCCTTAATTTTAAATTTTTAATCTTAACTTTCAAATACTAAGCTACAAATCTTAAGTTCTGTATTCTAATTACTGCACCCTAAATACTACATATTATGTTATAAAATTTAATAACTAAAAGAAAACAAACTTACCTCTTCATTGACGCTGCCGGCAATGTGCGCAACGCCGTTAAGTCGGTACAGACTACCTTCGTCCACGATGGTCCCGCACTTTAAGAATTTCAAGTGTCCAAATCCTCTCCAAGCCTTTTCCTCCTTCCTCCTCAATCCACAACTCTCTCTCTAAACAAACAACTTCTCTCTAAAATATTTGGTATTCAATCAAGATGAAGAATCTGCAACTGCTTCTGGCGGATTTATAGGCAAGCATAAACAGCTATAGGGGTACCGCGGTTTATGCAATTTAGGAATTCGTACAGAAACTGCAGTTTCTTCTTTATTGTGTTCCAATCTTCTCGCAGTTTACTTGTATTCCCTATTTTGATGTACCCCTCTCGCGGTTTTCATAAATATATGAAAGTTGCATTTGCATCTGCAATGTTCAAAAGTTCTTCAATGCACGATTTATTTTAATTCAAATTTTTTTCTTTTTTTTCATTTATGTTTTAGGCCTAAGGGTTTCACCAAACCATAGATGAAGAGAGATTGGATCAAGCTTAGTGATGAAGCTAGAAGAATGGTTCAATTCCAATGATGTTGATTATGCATACATGGCCATAGAAAAAAACAACATTGCCTCAAAAAGGATCTTTATGGAAAAGTTCACTTACACCAAGTTTAGGACACCATCAATATTAGTGTTAATTGGTAACTATGTACCGCGGTTTATGCAATGTACTATTTGTGAAGAAACCGTTATAGAGGTAACGCGGTTTTTTCATTGTCGAGTTCCTTCAGAAATCCGCTACAGGATGTAGTGGTTTCTCTTGATACGCATTCCAACTTAAATCGCTACACTCTGTAGTAATTTACATGCATTCCAGAAACCACCATACCCTCTGACGGTTTCCATAGTAATGTAAATGTTGCATTTGCATCTGCAATGTTTAAAAGTTGTATTCTGGTAATTAAAATTGTCAAATATTTTAATTAAGTAACTTGTCCTTGATTTTATTTTTGATAACATTATTTTTGACATTATTTTTAAATTATATTCAATATATTATATTTGTTATTTGAGTATGATTTTTGAGTAATTTTGGATTTTATATTATAATTATTTTGATATAGTAAGTTTAAATTAAAAAAATAAAAAAGTCATTTTATCGACAACTTGGCCATTGGTATTATTTAAAAATTAAATATTTTTTTGTTAGTGATGTTTAGACTGTCGGTATCATAATAAATAAATTCATAGATGCATGGATTTTACCGACGGCAATAAGCATCAGTATTATTAATTGTTTTATCGATAGGCACAAGGCATCGGTAAAATTGGTCGGAAAATTACCAACAGATTTATTTGACGAATATATACCCATGTTCTAACCGCTGGTAAAATAGATTACTAACACTTTCTCCATAGGTAATATCATTGGTAATGGTGAATTTTTGGATACTGTATATTAGATCGATCAATCATGGAGGTTATATACTTGTTACAGAGAAAAAGGATGTGCTGGAGAAATAGGAAGGAATGAATACATGTGAGAAATGCTAGATAGTTATTAGAATTTATTGTTTTTAGTCATCTGTTAGCTATCGATATTTAAAAGTATGGGATAAAGTATATTTTGGATTACTAGACTAAAAAAACTATTAAAAGAATTGAGTTGAGACTAACTGATGGTTAAAAATAATAAATTCTAATGCCTCTACCATTTTTTTTACATGTGATTTTCATTGACTTAGAAAAGACGTAGATAGAGTATCAAAAAAGTTCTTAGAAAAAATCTTAGAGAAAATGGAAGTAAAGATATGATATATTGTACAACTAACAACATATACTATGAGGTTACAGTTAGTGTGAACTCAAAATAGTGTAATAAAATAATTTTCTGTTGGTTTAGGAGGGACTAAATCAAAGGTCATGTCTCAACTTTTTCACACTAGTGGTGGAAACTGGGAAGTGCTCATTGAGTATATACATGAACCAGACTATGGTACATTTTTTTATTGTTAATATCATCAAAAAAGATTTAAATAAAAAATTATATTTGTGGAGACGGACTTATTAGAAGTACATGATATTCACCTAACTCACTTTAAGATGGTGTACATGTATTACAACTTCATCATAAGAAGGGAGAACTCTCTCTTAGAAGTGAAGTATAATTAGAAGAAACATCATATCACATGTCAAGAGATTTAAGTGTCTTGGTTGTATTATTTAAGACAATAGAGTAACAAAGAATGACATATGACCCAAGATTTAAGTAGGTTGATTGAAGTCAAGAAGCATTTTGGATTTTATAGGATGCAAGGAGTTACTTAAGAGTAAATTTTGGTTCAATGTAATTTAACCAATTATATTATATAGAATAGAGTATTAGGTACTAAAGAGTAAACACTAATAAAAGCTTAGCGCGATTCAATAAAAATGCTTATGCGATGAGTGATTATATGTGAATGAACAAAATAAAGATCAATGACATGAGAGATAAAGTGATAGTAAATTCTACTTAGGATATAGGTTAAAAAGAGTCAAAGATTAGTTATCAAGAAACTCTAGTAAAGTTGTCAGTTAATCAACTTTGCTTTTGCTTTGATAACTTGTATGGCTTGAAGTGATATGTATAGCATAGTGTGAAATTGTATTAGTGAGTCTTGATTTTTAATACAATTCTAAGTTTTTTATTCATTCACAATCTCTCTAGCATTCTTTCTTTCTCTGCATCACAATTATATAGAACTTCTTTTGGTAGAAAGCATTTCTGTACTACTTTCATGTGTTTTAAGACATCTTAGATCATACTCTCTTCATAAAATCACAAGCTAAGTTTTGCAAGATCTATGAAAACTTCATCAGATAATTCAGATACAATAAATTCTAACGTAGCAAATACTCAACCTCAACACAATAATCATAATTCTACAACAAATTTTTCTCTATCTCCTTATTTAAAAATGTCGGGATAAAAAAAGTTAAAGTATATCATATGCAAATTATATTAACACAACATAGAAATGACAATTTAAGCCAATTTAACCTTACCAGCCTCGTATAGGATGGACTTCAACCGTTAATTTGGTTTTTAGAACGGAAATGAATAATAACACTGATAATAATTGTTTGGGGATGGGACAGTATATTTAACAGTCGTCTACTCTTATACCTACTTCGAACATACACAAAAGAATGTTTGAGATAGATTATCAGATTTGATGAATTTAAATTTCTTTAAAATTGTTTCGAATTTTTAATGTGATGAATTTTATTATATTTAGAATTTACATGACCATTTTAATACTTTGTATTTTATTTTCATCGGCCTTAAATTATATTAAGGATGCCATAAAAAATGCAAAATATATCACGCTATCAAGATAGTGTGGGGCAAGACTGGTATAGATCCGTAAGGTACTAAGGATATGGACTTGGGTGATAAATAAAATATTTACAGATAATGAAATAGACACAGACAGATAGTTAATGTTTAGGACATGTGTGGATATTGAAATATTTATTTTATTTGGTTATTCCATTACCATTTCTAAGATCATTTCCAGTAGGAACTCATCTCAATTCCTATTTATTGCCTACCTATCATAAAAAGTAACTTCACATAAGCTTTTGTGTTATAAACAATAAATAAAAATTCAAAACATCTCTCTCTTCTCCATTAGGAGGAACTAACTTTAGTCTCTGTTGTGGTCCCACATAATTAATTAATTAAAATACTTAAAAGCCAGTGGCTCAGCCTCTATCCATTTGGTGTAGTAGTCGATGGCGACTATGAGATATTTGACTTGTCCTGGGCCAACCGGGAAAGGTCCTAAAATGTCAACTCCCCATTGGGCGAAAGGTCGTGTAGATGTCAGCAGGCTTAGCTCAGAAGCTGGGGCCTTGTGGAAGTTGGCATTTTGTTGACACTTTACGCATTTTCTAACAAATTCCCTGGAGTCTTTCATCATCGATGGCCAGTAATATCCAGCTCGGATGAGCTTCCTCGCTAGGGACTTGCCCCCAATGTGGTGGCCGCAGCATCCCTCGTGGACTTTTCTAAGTACATAGTCCGTCTGGTCGGGATGTAAGCACTTCAACAGGGGTTGGCTAAGCCCCTTTCTGAACAGTTGCCCTTGTATGATTGCGTATCTGGCTGCCTCCCTTCTCAATGTTTTGGCCGCCTTCTCATCGTCAGGTAACTTGCCAAGTTCCAGGAAGTCCGTGATGGGGTCCAGCCAGGAGGGGCTTGACTTCGTCAAATGGAGGGCGACGGTTAGTTCTTTTACCATGCCCTGGATGAGAGACCGGTTACCCGCTCCTGGCTTCGTGCTTGCTAGTTTGGACAGGAGATCGGCCCGTGTGTTCCTTTCTCTTGGAACGTGTTGGACCGTGACCTCTTGGAACTTTCTTGTCAATTCTCTCACCTTTTCCAAATATTTTTGTAGAAGGGGGTCCCTGGCTTGATAGCTTCCGTTTACTTGTAAGGTGACAACTTGTGAGTCGCTGCATACCTCCAGCCTTGCTGCTCTGACCTCACGAGCTAACGTTAGTCCACCTAAGAGGGCTTCGTATTCCGCTTGATTGTTCAACACAGGGAACTCGAACTTGGTCGATTGCTCGTAAATGACCCCCGCCGGGCTTTCTAAAATGACCCCGGCTCCCCCGGACGTCTGGTTGGAGGCCCCATCTACGTGGAGCCTCCACCGTGTGCCCGCTTCCTCGGGGGGATCACCGGTCACCTCTACCAAGAAATCTGCCATTGCCTGTGCCTTAATCGCATGCCGGGGCTCGTACTGCAAGTCGTATTGGGAGAGCTCGATGGCCCAGGTCATCATCCTGCCGGCCAAATCAGATTTTTGGAGTACTTGGCGAATTGCTTGATCTGTCCTTATGACTATACGGTGACCCTGGAAGTATTGCCTCAACCTTCGGGAGGAGGTTAGGAGTGTCAGCGCCAGTTTTTCCAGTTTGCTGTACCTCAACTCTGCTCCTTGTAGAGCCTTGCTTACAAAGTAAACTGGTTGCTGAGCTTTTCCTTCTTCTCTTACGAGCACTGCTGCAAGTGCTTCCTCTGTTACTGCTAGGTAGAGGTAGAGTGGCTCTCCGGCCTTAGGCTTTCCGAGCACCGGAGGCGTTGCTAGGATCTCCTTGAAGTGATTGAACGCTTCCTCACACGCTGGCGTCCATTCGAACGCTATCCCCTTTTTCATCAGATTGAAGAAGGGTAGGGCTTTTGCTGCCGATGCGCCTAGGAAGCGGGATAACGCCGTCAGTCTTCTTGCCAACCGTTGGACGTCTTTGATAAAACCCGGGCTCCTCATCTGGAGGATCGCTTGGCATTTTTCAGGATTGGCCTCTACTCCTCTTTGGGTGATCATGAATCTCAGGAACTTCCCGGCCTCCATGGCGAAGGCGCATTTGAGCGGGTTGAGCCTCATGCCGTGTTGTCGGAGGGAGGCGAACACGCTCCCCAAGTCGCTTAGGAGATCGTCGGGCCGTGCGGTTTTCGCGAGGATGTCGTCCACGTAGACTTCTACTGTCTTGCCTATGAGCTCATTGAATATCTTATTCATCAGTCTCTGGTATGTGGCGCCAGTATTTTTCAGATCAAATGGCATTACCTTGTAATAATAGATCCCTCCTGGCGTTATGAATGCCGTTTTGTCCTCGTCGGGTCGGTGCATCGGTATCTGATTGTACCCAGAGTAGGCGTCCATGAAGCTCAGATACCGGTACCCCGCCGCTGCGTCGACGAGTGCGTCAATGTTGGGCAGGGGATAGCAGTCTTTAGGGCATGCCTTGTTGAGGTCTGAATAGTCTACACACATTCTCCACCTCCTACTGTGTTTTTCACCAAAACCACATTCGACAGCCAAGTCGAGTAGTCCAGTTCTCGGATGAACCCTGCTTCGAGTAAGCTGGCCGTCTGCCTGGCCTCCTCCTCTGCCCTTTCCTGTGACATTTTCCTCCTCCTCTGGGCCACTGGCTTGGCCTCCGGCCTGACGGCCAGATGGTGTGGCATGAGCTGGGGTCTATTCCTGGCATGTCGGCTGGTGTCCAGGCGAAGAGGTCGGCATTGGCTCTGATAATCTCCATCAAAGGTTCTTTTAATTCATGGGGAAGGTTTCTATTTATGAATGTGAACTTCTCGTCCCCGTCACCGACCCTAAATTTTTCCAAGTCCCCTTCTGGCTCAGGTCTGGGCCTATCATCTATCATGGCGTCCAGGTCGGCAAGGAAAACCCCCGTTGCTTCTTTGGACTTTTTCCTGAGAGAGAGGCTGGCGTGGTCGCAAGCGACTGCCGTTTCTAAGTCTCCTCTGATGGACCCTACGAATCCGTCATCAGTAACAAACTTCATTACGAGAAGCTTCGTACTGATCGCTGCCCCAAGGTCGTTGATGGTTTTTCTCCCCAGGATGATATTGTAAGCTGTGGAGTCTCGTAAGACAACAAAATCGGCCATTATCATCCTTCGCCTCTGTTCTTGTCCCAGGGAGGTCGGGAGTGAGATGATCCCATCTAGCTTGATGAAGTGGTCTCCCAGCCCTACCACGCCGTGCTGGTGGGTCGCCAGATCGGCGTCACGCAGTCCCAAGGCATCAAAAACGTTGCGAAACATGCTGGTCGAGTCCGCTCCCGTGTCTACTAGGATCCGTTTGACGAGTCCGGTTCCCACTCTGGCCGTGATAACCATGGGGGACTTTCCAGTACCTCGTTAAACCACTGGTCTTCGGGGCCGAAGGAGATGGATGGGAGTCCCCGGGAACTTCTAGCGAATGAGGAGGAGACCGCCAGGACCTTGGCGTCTTTCTTCTGCGCCGATTTCGACCTCGGGGCGGAATTTCTCGCTGTTACTACGTTCACCACCGTGAGACCGTGGTCGTCCCCCTCTGGTTCTTGACGTCGTCTTGTCGCCCGGGGCCTGTCATCGCCATCGTGATCTCGATTCCGTCTCCTTGGTTCCCTTATGAGATGGGAGAAGTCGGCAAGCTTTTCGTCCCTGATTGCTTGTTCCAGGGCGTCCTTCAGATCGAAGCAGTCTTGGGTCTTGTGCCCGTATCCCTTGTGATATTCGCAGTAAAGGCTCTTGTTTCCCCCCGTCCTGTCCTTCAGAGGTCGGGGTCTCGATAGTATCCCTTTCTCGGCTATCTGTTGGTAAACTTTCGTGATCAGAGCCGTGAGGGGGGTATAGTTGGTGAATTTCCCGACTCGGGAAAATGGCTTTGGCGCCTTGCTCGGACCGCCGTCTCTGGCGTGTTCCTTCTATTTTTCTCCACCCTCGTAGTGTCGGGCTTGGTTGTAGGGGGGTTGCCGTTTATTGGCAGCCACGACCCTGCTGACTTCTTCGTCGTTAATGTACTCCTTAGCCACGCACTGGATCTCCTGCATGGTCCATACCGGCCTCGTGGTAAGGTGCTTTCTGAAGTATTCATTCAGGAGCCCATTCGTTAAGCACAAACTCGCCACCGAGTTCGTCAGCCCATCAATTTCCAAGCATTCGTCGTTGAAACGATCTAGGTATTTCCTGGTCGGCTCCCCGGCTCTCTGGGTCACTCCCAGCAAATTGATCGGATGCTTGGCTTTGGCGATCCTGGTCGTGAACTGAGCCAGGAAGGAGTGGCTGATGTCGGAGAATTGGGTCACCGAGCCCTGCGAGAGGTTATTGAACCACCGTATTGCAGGTCCCGCTAGGGTGACCGGGAAAGCACGGCACCTTACCTCGTCTCCCACTCCTTTTAGGTTCATCCTGGCCTCAAAGGCCGTGAGGTGTTCCAATGGGTCTTGCGTTCCGTCGTACCTCATGTCCGTTGGCTTGTCAAAGTGTTTTGGTAGCCGGACTTCGAGTATGGAACGGTGGAATGGGGTCGCTCCCATTATTACGGGTCCTCGTGTTCCCGTCGTTCTTCCCTCGTCACTTTCCCGACAAGTGTCCTCATTTCCGCGGTTCCTGGTACGCTGCCTCTCGCGTCTGGCGTAAATGACGGGGTCATGACGTCTTCTCGCGCGCCCTCTCCCCCCGGTGCTTTCGGATTCAGCTTGGGGGCTAGGCGTGCGCCTGGAGCGACTCCTGGAGCGAGAGCGGGAGTGACTCTGCTTTGGGGTGTATTGGTCGCGTTCCCTATCTGCTAGCCAGCGCTCCAAGTCTTGCATCCTGTGGCGTAGCTCTTGCATTATTCTGGCGTGGTTGTCTCCGGTCCCCCTAAAGGGGCGTCTCTCATGTGATTGGGTTGCGTCCCTCGGAGGTGACCTTGGATGTTGTCGGGTTCCCGTCCTGGCGGCGTCGCCTCCGGGTACGGCCTCACGGCCTGTCTCCGTTTCGACTAGCACGAAGTCCATGGACGAGTCCCCACAGACGGCGCCAATGTTCAGTAAGTCGGTTACCGGTCGGTTCGGGTGAAGATCCTGGGAGATGGTAGGGGCTCGTCAGGTCGTGGACTGCCGGTCAGAGATGTGCGAGGTCCCGAGTACTTCGTGTAAAAAAAGGGGGGTGCCACCTGCAAAGACACTCCGATGCTTTTGTCAGTAAATGTGCAGGCGGAAAGGGTGATGTGATATGTGACGTACCTCGGGGGAAGAGCCAATCTTTCTCTTATATATTGTCAGAGGTGGACCCTGTAAAGGCAGGCCCACTATTCCCGAGGCACTCCCTTCACAACTGTGGGTGAGCTGTTACAGACGCGTGTCCGGGTCGGCGATGGAGTGCCCTATCCCTGACCGCCCGGGTCGGGTGAAGCTCGGGTCGGCCCAAGCCAGCAGAGGATTTGGGCCAGGCCGTAACAGTGTCCCCACACGCCAATGGTAGCCGTGAGGACTATTGGTGGCGCGTTCTCTCTTTCTTCATACGTCGTCGCCAGATCGGCCGCCCGTAGGGGAGACGTGTCCCCTGCGCGCGTGTCTTTTGGTTACTGAGGTAACCGTTCAACGCTTCGTTCTCTGTGCTGAGCATTGAATGCTCATAATGGGTTGGGAATCCCCGTACGCAAAGACTATTTTGCCCCCAGTCTTTCGCGCTCCCTGGGGGGTGGTTTTAAATGGTTTGTTTTCGCTTTATCTCTCTTTTTTACACTCCTGCTTCTTCTATCTTCTTGCTATCTCTTCCTCCCTCTTTCGAAGATCTCAGAGCATTGGTGTGATATCCTCACGCATCTTCCCTTCGTCTTTCTTAGTTTCTCACAATAAATTCAGGTAATCCTTGGGCTTCTCTCTTTTTTGCCTTGTTGTTGAATGTCTTATTGCTTGCATTTGCTTTTGTGTTTCCTGCTGTCTCGTTTGGTTTTTGTTGCTAGATGACTTTCCAGTGCTTAGGTAAATGGGTTAAGGGAGGGTACCATTTCGGGGTAGGTTTTTAGGTAGCTTCCTTGATAAGCGTAGCTTTTTCCATGCTTAATTTTAACTGTCCAGTAGGATGAACATATTTTCTGGGCGTTTTCCGAGCTCCCGATCTCATAGTCTAACGGAGTGGTACCCCGCTGTAGGTATGCCTCGCGTTGTCACTCGGACTTCTACTTCTGCTGCAAATTACGATCCTTACGCCTGGGTGACCTCGGACATAAAGGACTCGCCTAACCAGATGGATCTGGAAGAGCTGACGGAATTCCGGCAAGCTGGGTACTTATGTGGGGGGACGGACGAGGAGACCGACTACGAGACCTTCGTTCCTGCCCCCGACGAGCGGTTGTATGAGATCAACCTCCGTTCTCCCTGGGTTGCCGACTGGATTTGGTTTTACAAGGCCATGTTCACCCAGGTCGGCGTTCGCTTACCCTTCTCTGACTTTCAGATGTCTCTCCTTGGTCGGATATCCGTGTCGCCGTCGCAGCTCCATCCGAACAGCTGGGCTTCTATCCGCTGTTTCGAGATGGTCTGTGAATATCTCGAGCTGCCGACGTCAGTGGATGTCTTCCTCTTTTTCTTCAACCTCACCAACCCCTCCAAACAAGGGAAGGCGAGAAAAGGGTTCCTTTCTTTCCGATCTGCCCAAGGTCGGAGGATATTTGGTCTGTTCGAGGACTTTTACCATGGGTTCAAGGACAAATTCTTTAAAGTTCGCCCTGCTAAAGGTCGCCATCCCTTTTGGTTATCGTTAGAGGGGGAGCGCCTCATCCCAACTTATTGGAGCTTTGTGGTGGGGTCTAATTCTTTTATCAAGGTGACGTACAAAGGGATGTCCCCTGTAGATAAGAAAATAGCTGATGTGTTGTTTGCCCTCTTTGGGAAGAACCCCGTGAACCCCCATCTTCTCATGGGTGAACGGGAGGCCGCTAGGAGCTATATCCGTGAGTCATTTTGTTCTGTGCTCGTACTGTTTATCATTGCTTGTTTTTCTTGATCTGACGACTAACGTGTTTATCTGTTTGCTGCAGTGGAGATGTCTGCCTCAGTAACGGGGCTTGAAAATTTGATGAAGACCTTCTTCGAGGACAGTGATGAGGAGAGGGCCGAAGAGAAAGATGCCGGGAAGTCGGAGGGGCCTTCCGGGGAGAAGGAGAATCAGGCTGTGCCCTCTCCCCAGGATACCGGCATGTCAGACAAGAACTCAGAAGGGGCGCAGGCTTCCCTCCTTCCCGAGGTTGTCGTTGGCGGGCATTCGTCCTCTACCCATAAGGAAGATGATGATGTGGAACTCATCCACACCCCTAAGAGGCGGAGGGCGTTTGCGAGCCCGGAAGGGACTCTCACCATTATGGAAAGAAATTTTGATGCTATAAAGTTTATTGACTCGCAGCTGATCCCTGGGACGGAGGAGCATTTTCATGGAACCGACCTGGCTGGACAGGCGAGATGGATGTACCGGACTTTGCTCCGGGGGGCCGTGATAGCTCGAAAGGATGAGTTCGAGTTGTCGGAAATACAGGCTCTCCGGAGGAAGCTCGAATCCTCTGGCAAGGCAAACAATGATTTCAAGGTGCAAGTCGAGCTGCTCCAGAGCCAATTGTCCGAGATGGGGGAGAAGCTCAAGGCTTCTGAGGAAAAAACGACATCTGCCGAGGAAAAATTGAAGGCTTCCGACGAGACGGTGGCCCGTTTAGCCTAGCGGGAGATGACCCTGGAGAGCCAGCTGAATGCTGCTCAGGGTCGGGTGGCGGTCTTGGAGCAGGAGCGTGACCAAGCCGTTTCGTCGGTTGAAGCCGCTAAAGCCGAGGTCGAGGAGCTCAGGAAGAAGCTGAAAGCAACCAAAGAGCAAGGGAGGAACGCGATCTCCATGACTGAGGATGCCCTGAAGGCCCAGGTGAAGATCGTGGCTCCCGATTTCGACACATCGGCTATTGGTGTCTTCAAGATGATCCAGGACGCAAGATTATCGATATGCCTAGGAAATGATCTCTTTTAACTTTGGCTTGGTGTGGATTTGTTGAACTTTTTGTTGTGACTTTGTGGCTGACTTTGTGACTTTTATGGCTAACTAGTCGCTTGGTCGACTTGTCGTTATTACCGTTTATTTTGCTTGTCATTTTACTTTTGTTACCGTTTTTTTGAGGCGGGCTTATTGCTTGTGCCCGTTTTGCCGTTTGCGCTGGTAATTCGATTGGAACCGTTGCGGTTTTATTTATGAAGCCGTTTGATATGGCCGTGGTTCCGCTGGCCTCCCGGGGTGATCAGTCCCGGGTTGCTGTTTACGATTGCGACCTCGTGAAAGAAAATAAATGGAAGAGTTTGGACAAGTAAGAATTAGTCGTTATCTAGACAATGTTTATGAACACAAAAGGCATTTGATAAAAGCGAATAACTGGGAATTAACATTTGATCAAAGCAAAACTCTACCCGGCTCATCGGGTCGGTTGGTCGGTGAGCCCAAGCTATGAATAAAACCTCCTCAGGTTAACCGCGTTCTAGGTTCTCGGGATATCCCTGCCGTCGAGTTTTTCCAGCCTGTAGGCGCCTTTACCGAGCACCTCTTTGATCATGTAGGGGCCTTCCCAATTCACCGCCAGTTTTCCTTCTCCCGGGGTCGGTAGACCGACGTCGTTGCGTCGTAGGACGAGGTCTCTTTCCTCAAAATCCCTTCTGAGGACTTTAGTGTTGTAGCGCAAAGCTATCCTTTGTTTCAATGCTGTCTCGGATAAGTGGGCCATCTCCCTGGTCTCTTCCACCAGGTCCTTTTCTACCCTTCGTCTACCCCTGCGAGCAGTAGCCGTGGACTCGGCTCGCCGATTTCGACGGGTATCACCGCGTCGACCCCGCACGTTAGGCGAAAAGGGGTTTCTCCCGTAGCGCTTTGTTCGGTTGTTCGGTAGGACCAGAGGACCGAAGCCAGCTCGTCGGCCCATGCACCTTTCTTGTTGTCTAAGTGCCTCTTGAGACCAAGCAGGATGACTTTGTTTGCGGACTCTACTTGTCCGTTTGTCTGGGGGTGTTCCACTGAGGAGAATTTCTGTTTTATTCCTAGGCCGGTGAGGAACTCCGTGAACTTCTTGTCCGTGAATTGCGTCCCATTGTCCGAGATGACGACCTCCGGGATACCGAAACGGGTTATCACCTGTCTCCACATGAACTTCCTACAATTGGAGGAAGATATGCTGGCCAGTGGCTCAGCCTCTATCCATTTAGTGTAGTAGTCGATGGCCACTATAAGATATTTGACTTGTCCTAGGCCAACCGGAAAAGGTCCTAAAAGGTCAACTCCCCATTGGGCGAAAGGTCGTGTAGATGTCAGCAGGCTTAGCTCAGAAGCTGGGGCCTTGTGGAAGTTGGCATTTTGTTGACACTTTACGCATTTTCTAACAAATTCCCTGGAGTCTTTCATCATCGATGGCCAGTAATATCCAGCTCGGATGAGCTTCCTGGGGGGGGCCACCTGCAAAGACACTCCGACGCTCTTGTCAGTAAATGTGTAGGCGGAAAGGGTGATGTGATATGTGACGTACCTCGGGGGAAGAGCCAATCTTCCCCTTATATATTGTCAGAGGTAGGCCCTGTAAAGGCAGGCCCACTATTCTCGAGGCGCTCCCTTCACAGCTGTGGGTGAGCTGTTACAGACGCGTGTCCGGGTCGGCGATGGAGTGCCCTATCCCTGACCGCCCGGGTCGGGTGAAGCTCGGGTCGGCCCAAGCCAGCAGAGGATTTGGGCCAGGCCGTTAACATAATATAATTTAAATTTATAAAATTAAAAATAATTCACTATTAAAAGATATTAATATTAAATAAATTCATATATAACAATAATACATAATATATAATTCAGGATTACACTAATTTGTAAAATTACTTAATACAAAGTAAAACATAATTAAACTCTATAGTTGACGACAAGCATTGTGAAATTGCCATATATGTTCAATCAAGTCCTCTTTCAATTGTCTATGCTGCTGTCTATTTCGAAGTTAGGCATTTCTTTGGAGAAATTGATGGTATAGTGCAAAATCTTCTTCTCCCAACTGAGGTTGTGATAAGCCATTTTCGACATCATCATACTCTAAGTCTTGAGCAAAATTTCCTGCATAAGTGTCTCTTTCATCCTCAACAATCATATTATGCAATATAATACAAACTCTCATTATGTTGGCAAGCTTTTTCTTTTCCCAAAAGTGAGCTGGACCACGTATAATTGCAAATCGTGCTTGCAACACTCCGAATGCTCGCTCCACATCTTTTCTTTGTCCTTCTTGGTATTGTGCAAATAACTTGCGTTTCTCCCCTTGTGGCTTTGAGATTGATTTGACAAATATGGCTCATTCAGGATAAATACCATTTAGAATATCATCGAACACTGGAGAACGATCTAACACGTTGATATCGTTATTTGAACCAGAAACTCCAAAGAACGCATGCCATATCCAAAGGTCTGAAGATGCTACAACCTCAAGTACTATGGTTGCAATCCCACGATAACCACTCATGTACATATCTTTCCACGCCTTTGGACAATTTTTTCATTGCCAATGCATACAGTCAATGCTACCCAACATGCCAGGAAAGCCACGACAAAGAAGTTGGACTAACATTTTCGATAGAGGGGTTAAATATGGAAGAAAATGGAAAATGTGGTGTTTGTGAATTTTGATTTTGCGGTTGGAATACAGGAAATTGATTATTATAAGGAGCTTGAAAATTGAAATTAGAAAGAATTTGTGGATTTGGATTTTGAAATGTATTCGGTAGTGTGAAGTTTTGATTTGGAACTTTAGAGTTTGAGGTTTGAGATTGTTGGGTATTTGAAATTTGAGAAAAGTTTTGTAAATAATTGAAAAAAGATATTTATTTTAATAATAACTTACCAAATGGCAAGTTATTATTGGCCATATCCAGTCCCTATTCAGAGGGACTTAGTTCCATCGAAACTTGTGTAAGGACCAATTCTATTTCTCTCCAACGGAGAGGAACTCGTTTGTGTCAGAAAAGTTTTCAAGGCACTCACAGTTGGAGTTGGTCTAAGAACACATCCAACTCCAATGGTGTAAAAAGTGAAACCCTATTCTGACATAAAAGTGAGAGGAGCCTACTTTTAGGTGTTAGAGGAGGACTTTGCCGGAGACTCTCTTAGAGCAACTCCAATGGAGAAGTTTTCAAATCACTTTTTTTAACACAAAAGAACTCCAACCATTGAAGAGGAGAGAAATAGAGTTTCCGCGCCAGCTTCGAGAAGAGGAAATTCCTCCTCAAAAGGACTTGTGTGTCC
>NC_029788.2:23385462-23392521 GCF_000816755.2 Arachis ipaensis
TTGTTTATTTTCATTTATAAAATTTAAAATACTAACCATTTAGACATAATTCATCAGGTGTTGGTAACTTTTCGAACTCATCCCCTCAGACTTTGATACAATCTAATCCAAATTTGTAATATTCAGATTTTGTCAATCCTCGTGGATTAGATACTATCGACCTTAATGATGATGACATTGAAAATCGGAGGCAAGATAGTATTCAACATTGACAATGGAAAGAAGATGAGATGTTAATCAGTGCATGGTTGAATGTTCCAACTGACCCTATAGTTGGTACCGATAAAAAAGGCGAAACATTATGAGTCGAATTCACAGCTACTATGTAGAATTTTGCGTCGACATGACAGGGGGAGTAGTTGAATGTAAGAAACTATGGTATAAGATCAACAAGATAGTTGCACAACTTGCTGGTTGTTACGATCAAGCTAGTCGAAACATAAGGAGTGGTTCGAACGCTGATGATATAAAGGAATTAGCCTATAAGCTTTATTCCACAAATTATTGTCAAAAATTCACTTTTGAGAGGCATTGGAATATGTTTTGTCTGGAGCAAAAATGAAGAAGCCAACTACCTACACAAAGTAAAAGCTCAAAGAGAACCAAAGTCAATGCAACTGAAGCATACTCATCATCATTAAATCCAAAAACATCATTGGCTGAGAAAACGGGTGCGGATTCTCCCGTCGCCCACAAGGATTAAAGAAGAGCAAGAGAAATGGTAAGAAAAAACATAAATGTCTGAAGATCTTATCGAAAAAAAATCATCAGTTGCTAAGAAACTATCTCTCATGGAAGATATTAAGAATGTTAGAGAAAAAAACTAATGTATAGGAAAAAAAAGAGAAGAGAAAAGATGATGGAAATCAAAGAAAATGAGTTACAAATTTAAGCGGCGATGAAAGAATAAGATTACAAACTCTGAAAGAACAAGAATTACAAACTTAGAGGTAAATTAAAGAAATAGAGATAAATGCAAAAAAATGGGAAATGGAAAGGATGGCCAAAGAAAGGGAAAGGAGAATGAATATGCAAATACTTAATGCTGACACGTCTACAATGAGTGAAAAACGACGAACTCTTCATGAGATTGCATGTGAGAAAATAATTAATAAGTGGTTTACTTAATGGTTCCTTGTATGCATAAAGTCAAGTAGTCTGTTTTATTTTTAATGTGTGTTACCATATGTGATGTAGTATGTTTTATTCATTTGTGATGTAACTTTTAAAATTAGTTAATATTATTATGCGATTATTGTTTATGAAAGTGATCGTTGTAAAACTAGCCGTTTTAAATTTAGACAGGAAATTACTAGCTGCTGAAAAACTAGCCGTTGCAAAACGGCTTATCACAACCTCAATTGGAAGAGAAAGATTTTGCACCATACCATTAATTTCTCTAAAAATGCCCAACTTCGAAACAGGCAGCAACATAGACAGTTGAAAGAGGACTTGATTGAACTCATATGGTAATTTCATAATGCTGGTTGTCAACTATAAAGCTTAACTATGTTTTTCTTTATATTAAATAATTTTACAAATTAGTTTAATCTTGAATTATATATTGTGTATTATTGTTATATATAATTTTTTAATATTAATATTTTTTTAATAGTGAATTATTTTTGAATTTAAATAATACTATTTAACTACTCTTCCACCTTAACCCATGACAACAATAAAGAAGTCTCGTGGCCCACAAATTCAGCCCAACATAATACATAAATTCAGTTACAATTTTAGTCTTTATTATTTTATCTTATCTTATCTTTAGTTGTTCTTATCTTATCTTTATTTTCTTTTATCTTTCTTAAGCCAATGCTCTATATATATTTAGTTTTACCTTCATAATACAATTCAATTCAATTCAATCAATCAACAATCAATAAAAGTTTGTTCATCTTTTCTATTCTTTTTCTATTCTTTCAAAGTTTTATCATGGTATCAGAGCCTTGGTATCCTCTTTAAAGAGGATACATAAGCTTTCATCTTTCCGATAAAAAAATCACCCTACTTCTTTTTCAACCTCCTCCCACGATGAATAATCAATCTTTTAATTTAGCTCAAAATCCAACCAATCTCTATTACGTCAATCCAAGTAAAAATCCAACAACAGTCTTGGTTACACTTGTTCTAACAGGAAACAACTATCATTCATGGAGTAGTTACTATGGCCTGTTTGGGCCTTCTTCTAGCAGTTTCATCTCCACCTTCTTCTGGAAGTTTCGTCTGTATTCTGTTTCAGCAGTCATGTCTGCATTCTGTTTCAGCAGTTCAATCTGCATCTATTATAGCAGTTCCATCTGCACTCTTATTGCGCTCCACGTGCCCTCTTTTTTTCACTACAAGAAATAGTGTAATTATCGATGCCAAAAATCGACGGTCAAGTTTTATGTCGATATTTTTCGATGGCTTGTCGTCGATAAAATAGAAAAGGGATGATTACAAATAAAATATTAAAATCGACGACGATGTCGTCTATTATTTTGGCAACCTTCTAATGCCTTAATACTATCGTCACATTACCGACGAAATAGAAGTTGATATTTTTTCCTTTAAAATCGCCGGACTGGTTGTCTATTTTAATAATTAAAATATCGACCATTTTTGTCGTCGATAAATTTAGACGATAGAGATTTCTTTTATAAGCGAAATGAACGGTGTAGATTTATTATATAAAATAGACAGCAAAAGTGTTGATTTTTATTTTAATTAAAATCGACGAGATAGCCATCGATTTTTATCCCAAAAAACATCACTCCCGCGTTTGCTTCCCGCGTCCCTTGTTTCACTCATTTTCCCCAAAATTTAACCCCAATCCTTCAGACAATCAGGGTTCAGAGTGAGGCTTCTTCTCTGCCAATGCCTGAGAGTAGAGAGCAGAGACGAAGTCACGGTCACGGAGAGAGTCAGAGAGCAGAGCTTCTTCTCCTTCTCCTCCACCGAGCCCGCCGCCACGCCATCCTCTTCGTGTACGTTCCTCTCTCTCGCTCTCTCTCTATCACTCTATCACATTGTTATTTGTGAATCTGCATGTAAGTTCTTCTTCTTCGTCGCCAGAGCACGTCACCATCGTAGCTTCTTCTGATTATTATATTTATTTTTGCAATTTTTGTATCTTCTATTTTCATCATGAAATTTTGAATATGCATTTGTTAAACCTAATTAGCGTAATCAATTGATCACATTACTTCAGCTCAACTAGTTTGTTAAACCTAATTGCGTTTGTTTATTTTGCTTTGGTTAATGTGGAATCTAGCTTGTCAAAACTAAATTATATTTTGAAATTTAAATCCCTTTCAATGCTGGCTTACCAGACTGAATTGCACTGCAATATTGATGAAATAGTTAATTAAAACAAATTATTAGACAGAGGAAAAAACAGTAAAGCAAGAGGTTCTTTTAGTTGATCAATTTGCATGATATTAGTTATATAAAAGTAGGGTAAGAATCCGCAGAGAGGGTTGCAAGTAATTAATTGCATATTAGTATATATATAATGTAATGATGATAATAATATTTTGTCTTGCACCGCAGTCACGGTGGCTCTCAAACTTCTTTCATAATTTATCTCAGTTTTTCTTTCTTTCTTTCTTTCTTTCTTTCTTTCTTTCTTTCTTTCTTTCTTTCTTTCAGTTCCTTGAGAGGTTAAAAATCCTCAATCTTAGCCATTCCCAGCACTTGACACAAACCCCTAACTTCTCATTCTTGCCTAGTCTTGAAAAGTTGTTACTAAATGACTGTCCATGTTTGATTGCAGTTTCAGAAACCATTGAACATCTCAAATGCATTCTTTTGATCAATTTGGAAGATTGCACAAGTCTTTGTTTTAGAGCCAAAGAAAAAATGTGTAACCATAAGATAGATTCTATTGTGGAACCAAATTTAGTGCCTCTGTTTTTAATTAGCAACAAGAATTCAGACATTAGAACATCATTTTGTTAATTGTTTAATTAATTATTGATTAAGATTTTATGGATTTTTCTTTTCAGAAACTGAGCACCAATGAGCATGACAATTATTTGTTGCCGGGTGACAATTATTCTGATTGGTTGACCTTCAATTCTGATGGTACTTCTATAATTTTCAATGTCCCTCACGGGAATGGACATGACTTGAAGACAATGACAATGTGCTTGATAATAAATTACACAAAATCTACTATTCAAGTATATAAGTGTGACACACTAGCTTCTGTTGAAGATGACGTGTGGCAAAGCATAATTTCAAGTTTGGAATCCGGAAACAGAGTTGAGATTGTGATTGTTGTTTATGGGACAGAATTTGTTGTGAAGAAGACATCAGTTTATCTCATATGTGGTGAGCCAAATAATGAAGAAATGGAGAACAGTCACGTTATTAGAGGTAAGAATAATGTTGATGATATGAGAATAGTTGAATATATGAGTCATAAAATCATTTATGTGGTATTTAGAACAAGTTAAAATAGCAACCTTCTTAATAAATCTTATTTTGATGACCAAACAAATTCAATGTTATCCATCTTTCTTTTTAATCAGTCTTCTCAAGTTATAGATTCGGTTAACCAGTTCCAACTGGATTGTTTGATGAGATTATTTCTTTGTAAAATACTAGCATCCTTTAACTAACTGATATGCTACCCTATTGTTTGTATTTATTAGGTGGAGTTTTCAAGTTAGAACTATTTTTGCCAGAAGAATATCCAATGGCTGCTCCAAAGGTACTCAAATTATTAATTGCTTTTTTGCTTTTCTATTTTTGTATTATTGTTTTAATGTTTAGTTTTTGCTGAATGGTTACTCACCAAAAAGAAACGATAATGCAAACTATATTTATCAGCTGTATTCAGTTTTAAGATTTTTACCTTTGAAGAACATGGCTTTTGAATAAGACCCTAAAGAAATGCAATTACTTGAATGATCTTATGCTCCATTCTCTGTCTTTTTCTTCATCCTGCTCCTTGTTGAAACTGCAATAATAACTTAGAAACATTCTTGAATACAATGTCTTTGATGAACACGAATTCCTTTCTCCATGAAGTGGAATGTTGATTTTCCTATATGGTCTGAGATAAATACACCACTAAGGTGATTTAATTATACCCATTAGCCTGAGTTGTATGGTTTTGCAGTTTTTCCTTTGAATTTTTTTACTTGCTACTTAAGGTTTAATTCATAGGAGAATGGTACATAGGGTTTGTCTAATCATTCCTAACTGAATTGCTTTGTCCAGGTTCGGTTTCTAACAAAAATATATCATCCTTATGCAGAGTCCTTGGGTGACAATTCTGAAATGACCTGACATTATAAGCTTAGTTGTTGAACAAATCCCAACATTGGTTATTCTGATATCCGGGAGACCCTTACTCTTAGAGCCATAGTTGTTGGAAAAGATTGATTCATTTGTTGCTGCTTGGTTGCCTGGTTCCGAAGCACTGGGAATCGCGGACGTTATCTTTGGCGAACATGACTTCAAGGGTCAATTACCAGTGACTTGGATTCGAAGTGTCGAACAACTCGATCAACCAACCGATAGAGTTAGTTCACAAGAACCCTTGTTTCCTCTTGGTTTCGATCAATCAACCTGTTATCTAATATTCTGTAAATTTTATTTCTATATTTAAAAGTTTATTTTTATTATTTGATTACTATTTTTTAAATAGAAAAAATAATTAACAAATATAGCTATTAAAATCGACGGTAGCGTTGTTGCTTTTTGTTGGTATCTAAATAATTAAATCGACAGCAGTTATGTCGATTTTATTAAATCAAATATCGAAAGAAATGGCGTCGATTTTATATAATAATATCGACGGTAATGTTGTCGATTTTATTGAATCAAATATCGACAAAAATGACGTTGATTTTATATAATAATATCGACGGCAAGGTTGTTGATTTTAGTAAGTAGGTAAAATTCTCAAACTCATATTATAGACGGAAATAATGTCGATTTTATTAAATTATTATCGACGGCCAGACAAGCCGTCGATTTTATTCGAATTTTGAAAAATCGACAAGCTTAATAGTGACCACTGTCGCCGTCTATTTTGCCGTCGATTTTTAATATTATCGATGGCTAAGTTGTCGATTTTAACGATGTTTCTTGTAGTGTTTTATCGCGCTCTACGCGCCCTTTGAAGACCACTCTTATTGCGCCATACGCACCCTCTAAAGATCAATCTTATTGCGCTTTACGTGCTTATTTTTTCTTTTTTTTTTTGAAGATCGCTGCTCAAGCACAGCATCTCCTTTTATATTTTTGCCGTCGGCAGCCGTAGTTCCGCCGCACGCATCTCCCTCTGCATCACCACGTCAGACGCGTCTTCCTCAACAATTTCATCGGAACTTATCCAAGTTGTGGATTATTGACATCTTCCATCCACTAGCTTGCGGGGCGTATTAAACTACTCTTCCACCTTAGCCTATGACAACAATAAAAAAGTCTCGTGGCCCACAAATTTAGCCCAACAGAATATATAAATTCAGTTACAATTTTAGTCTTTATTATTTTATCTTATCTTATCTTTAGTTGTTCTTATCTTATCTTTATTTGTTTTTATCTTTCTTAGGCCAATGCTCTATATATATTTAATTTTACCTTCATAATACAATTCAATTCAATCAATCAACAATCAGTAAAAGTTTCTTCATTTTTTCTATTCTTTCACAGTTTTATCAAATATTATTGTAAAAAAAATAGTAACTATATTAATTTTAATTATTTTAATTAATTAATTAAGTAGGACCACAACAGAGACTAAAATTAATTCCTTCAAACAGAGAAGAGAGAGATGTTTTGAGTTTCTATTTACTATTTATGACGTAAAAGTTAATGTGGAGTTATTTTTTTATGATAGATGGGTCATAATTAGAAACTTGGATGAGTTCCTTACTAAAAATGGTCTTAAGTCTCAAAGCGCTTCAGGGTATGGACTTTGAGTGACTAATAAAATTTTGTCATGTGTTTAGAATAAAAAATGTCAAAATAATATTGTTAATTAGTTAAACTTGAATTGAGAATGTTTATTATTGTTGTTGATTATAAAATTATTTTTTCTTTTGTATTATTAACTTT
>NC_029788.2:23392552-23395630 GCF_000816755.2 Arachis ipaensis
AACTATAAACTATATTAAGTTATTTTATTTTCGGGTGAAAATTTTAGATATGAAAAAGTTTTGGGTGATTTGAATGAAAATGAACTAATTTAATGTAATTACATATAAGTGGATATTGAAGTTATATAGACACAACACACAAGAAACGTGAAATCAACAATGTGACACGTAGACAGCACGTGTTGGACACATGTTCTCTCCATGGTTGCGAAAATCAGACCGGTCAATGAACCGATAAGATAACTGTTCATTAGTTTAATGGTTCGACCGGGGTTTAATCGAGTTTCAACCGATTTTAAATAAATTTTAAACAAAATTATTAAAAATTAAATATATATTTCAAATATTTAAATTCAACAATTTCTATCCTAATAAAATTTAAAATTTCACCTTTTTTAACTAAACAAAACTCTAATCATCAAAAATCATAATTGTTAGTTTCAAGATTTTTATCATAGATAAGATTTTCAAAGCACAGCCACAGAAAAAATTCCATTCATGCAATACATACTTGATGACATCTCATGCACTACATACTTGATGACATCTCATATCATAATAATTTTGCTTTCTTACTTACCACTACTACATGATTTATATTTCTAGGACATGAACATCATAGATATTAAGCAATCACAATTCACAATAAAATCCAAACACAGGCTTGAAAACCAGAAGGGGGATTAAGAAAAGTTATATTGTTTAACCAATGATTTGAATAGGCTCAACATCAGGTTTCTTAACTTCTGCCTTGGGAACAGTGGCAGTAAGAACACCATTCTTTATGGATGTCTTCACCTGATCCATCTTGGCGTTCTCAGGGAGCCTGAACCTTCGCATGAACTTGCCACTCACTTACAACATCAGCCATACCCAAATCAGAAAACCAGAAAACCATAGCAACATCATTTTAAAAAATCAACAACTCAACAACTCAGGATAATAAAAAATGATCAAAATCAGTAATTCAATACTATTAACTCAGCAAATCAAGATCACTAAAATTGTAAAACCAACAACTCAATCAGCATTATTAACAAAAGTACAAAAACAAGTAAAAATAATTCAAGCAACAATATTTACTGGAGGAACGGTCATTGAGCTCGACGGCGACATAGAGAGATCGAGAGCTCAACGGCGACACAGAGAGAGGGCTCGACGGCGACAGAGAGAGGGCTCGACAGCGACAGAGAGAGACGACGGCGAGGGGAAGAGAAACGATGATAGCGACGAGTATACCTTCACCTTCCACAGGCGACGATTCTTGATGCCACCACAGTCAGTTCCACTCGGCGACGACAGCACCCTCTATGAATTTGTCTCGCATACACTGCATTACCAGTTCATTGATACACATTTGATGATTTCCAGTTCGCATCACCATCATCGTCATTATTGCGATTTTGTCTCGCCTCTATCATTCTTTAGCTTTGCCTTTTCAGATCTGTGAGTCTACACCAATTCCACCTGCCACCTGTTGTCTGTCTTTGCATTCACGACTACAACCATCATCCTCATTCTCGCTCCCGTTTCTATTTTTTTTTAAAGAATTAGAAGAAAATTATTTCAATTTTTTTTATTTGAATTATTTAACTGATGTTTGAATTAAAGTTGTTAATTTTAATAATTTGAATTGTTGAGAATGAAAAATAAGTAATAAAAGCAGTAGTAATAGTGGTGGTGGTGGTAAAAATTAGTGGTAAAATAATTTTGGTTGAAGTTAAATCTGACTTTTGAGTTAAAAAGATGTGTTTTGTACATTATTATTAAACATAATATAAAATTTATGTATCTTTATGACTATGTTTCTTTGTATTTTTGTATCTGTGTTCATTATTTTGTGTTTATTATTATCAAAGGGAGTCATAGAGAACGCAGTGGTCACATGTTATCTCCCTATTCAACACGTAGAGGGTATATTGTACGATTTTTTGTACATCTACAATGCTAAAAAATATAGATTTTTTCATTGAAATAAAACAAAAAAATTTATTATTTTTCAAAACCCCATTTTTTAACTTTAATCTCTCAAATACGATTTTTTTTATTTAGGGCGAGTTGGTCACACACAGGCGAACTCTAAAAAAATTATAGAGTTCCCGATGAACTTCACTTCAATTTTTTCTAAAATCCATGAAACTCAAATTTTTAAGTCATCATTATGGTATCTAAGAGTATATAGGAGTATACAAAAATACACGTAACAACCATGACTTCTATTATTGGCGGCAATGACAACCATTATCATCGTCTCCAGAAATATAAAGATACACAGGAATAAGGCATATTTAACAAAGATTTTTTTCATTATAAATAAAAAAAACCATTAATTTTCTAATAAAAATATGACTTATTCCTGTGTACTCTTATATATTCTTATATACTTTAGAGACCATGATAATAATTGCCATTCTCCACTGTAAAGCTTAAAAAATTGAGTTTTTGAAGTGGAGTTCGCAGGAATTAAAATTTACCAGGATGCGACGAACTTGTTTTGAATAAAAAAATCGCATTTAAAAAATTAAAATTAAAAAATAGAATTTTAAAAAATAATATTTTTTTATTTTATTTTAGAAAAAAAATCAATAAATATAAATAAGGACTCGAGAAAAATTTTCAATGAAAGTGCTCTGCTCTAACACATTGATTCAACGTTTTCTTTTTCTATTTTTGGCATTGGAATGATAAAGGAACTTAACCCCTTCTATGAGTATAACCACGTACTGACGTACGTAATGAGTTGATCGATATTGACAAAACATGAAGAACTTTATTAGTTTCAATTCATTGGTTTGATGTGAAAGAACAATATGCTTGGTTGAGTTTCCCGTTGATATTTCAGTCAAATCAAGACAATTTAACATAAACTTTGTTTAACTAAGGCATTATTTGGATGCAAAATAGAAAATAAAAAGAAAGAAAATGAAAGAAAAAAAATAAGAGGAAAGAAAATAAGAGGAAAAATAAATTTTTGTGTGTGTTATTTGAATGAAAAAAAAAATGAATGAAAAAAAATAAGAAGATAACTTTTTTTTTTTTTGATGAAAAAAAAAATAAGAAGAGAAAAAGTTATATTGA
>NC_029788.2:23395655-23405331 GCF_000816755.2 Arachis ipaensis
GTAAAATTACATTAATATTCTTATCTATATTATATAAAATTATAATTTATATTAAATAAAGGGCAAATTCATAATTAAACTATTATTTACTTTTTTTCATCCATTTTCATCTCATTGTTGGAGAGAAAATTTTTAAATGGACTCCACACTATATTTTTTTTCTCCTCTTAATTTTCTTGGATCATTCAAACAATAAAAAATTTTATTTTTCACTCATTTTCTTTCTCTTTATTTTCTTTCTTCCCTATTTCCCTTGAACCAAACCGCCCGTAAATAAACAGGTCTTCAAATTAAGTGGTATTATTTAACAAAAGTACTTCATGACCGAAATTAGAATATCAATTTAATCGTTTATATATATAATTATTTCCATTCATAAAAAAATTTAGATTTGACTATTAAAAATTTAAATTAATTTAGTAATTATTAAAGTTTAATTATATTTGACAATTTTGATCGAGCACTAATTTTTGTGACATTTTTAATTAAATATCCTAAGTAACAAGATACACTTTAACATGGCTCTAAAAATTAATGTTACCATTTCAACCCTAACTTCTTCTTCTTCATTTGGTGTGATTTCCTCTATTAAAAAGTCTATTTTGCAACATTATTATTTCTAATTAAAGGACTAAACTACCATCTTCTGCGATGAACCAAAAAGCTATACGTACTCAATCTTGGGACTTGGAGCGGGAGGATGTTGCGGCGGTTGGGTGGAGTAGGATGTAAGGTGTGGCCAAGTTGAGTGTTCTTTCTCTTGATCAGATCTCATAATACACTTGTGTTGCTGCTGATGAATGACGTCAGCCACGAGAAGAACAACACTAGTCGTCCAAGCTGAGCTCGTTGAAGAAGAACAAAGACCGAGCAGTGAATGTCGGTGCGGTGAGGCTACTGGTAGAACATGTGACAAAATAGAAGTCTGGCATGGCAGGAAAAGATGATAGCATTGAACAGGAAGTATGGTAAAATACCATTTCCACCCTGTTCCGTTCTGATTCGACCGAGGTCTGTATCTTCCAATCGAGGCTGCTCGGCTCTTGGGAGAGTTATACGTCGTCCGTAAGGTAGCCTTCAAGGATGACCTCGGCACGATGAAACACGGCGGCAGGAGCACCTGCAAAAAGCACTCCGACGCTCAAGTAAGAATGTGAGTTATAAGAAAGTAAGAGAAATAACTTAGAGTGAGTTCTGTGACCTCTTTCTCCTGAGCTATTGGATTTGGTTTTATAGGTGAACAAAGTGCTTTGCTTGTTCCAATAATCGTGGTTCGGTTGGTGAGTTCCGTTGCTGTTGGTAACGGCTAGTGGATAGTGTTTGACTTATGCTTAGTTTTTGGTCAAGTGGTTATCTCAGATATGTTCGTTCGTCTCCGATCTTTATGATCGGTCTTTAGTTCTGATCTTATCTCCGAGTTTATGGGGTACACATCATAACCCCCAAGCTTGTCTGTCTCTGTTTAGGGGGCAGGCAAGCTTTATGCGCTTGGTGTTTCTTGTTGATTTTTGCTTAAGTTGGGCTTTGTTTGTTGGGCTCGTACTTTTAGGGGTCAATGGGTTTTCTACCTCGCTTGGCGCGCTGCGATTAATACGCCTTCCTTGTGTTTGGTTTTTCAAGATTTGTAGCAGTTATGTTTTTATTTTTCCACCAAGTTAGTGGGCCTGGTAATAGTATTTGGTTTGTAGTTTTGGAACTGGTACTTTGTTTCTTCATCTTCTGTCATTCATATCTTCGAGTATGACTTCCAGAGGTTAGTTCCTTCTTCACTTTACTGCTTATTTTTGTTTTTGTTATGGCGAGAGAGAAAGAAAAGAAAACGGCTGTTGAGGAGAAGAAAGATAACCCGTACCATTGGCTTTATGACAATGTGAAGACTCGATCATCTTCGTATGTTGATTCTTCATCGCTGCGTGAGCTCGAGGGTTTGGTTTTCGTAAGAGAGGGCTCTGGTATAGGTGTTGAGTTTCTTTATTGTTTGAGTGATGATAGGGTATTTGAGAGAAGAGGGAATTGGGAGTATTTTTACATGTACACACCTTGTCTGTTGGAATTAGGTGTTAAATTTCCCTTTTCTTCATTTGAGTGTAACGTATTGACTTAATTGAATTGTGCACCGTCTCAACTTCATCCAAATTCTTGGGCGTTTCTTCGTGCTTTCGAGTGTCTGATGGAATTTTTGTCGTTCCCTTGTTCCCTTCCTTTATTTTTCTCACTGTTTCAGTCCAAGGGGGTTAGGAGGGGCAGTGGGTATGCCTAAGTAGTTACCCTGGTCTCTCTTTGTTTTTACTTTATAAGTCTTCCTTTAAAAATTTTAAATCCTTGTTTGTGAAAGTCCGGTCGAAGGAGGCCGATTACCCTTTTTACCTTGATGACGAGCTTATAGAGAGGTTTCCGTTGTATTGGTGTTTGGAGCCCTGTCAGATTCTTGAGGCTACTGAGCGTAGTGTGGAGGAGGAATGTGTGTTAGAGTTTTTGATAGAGTGTTTTGCTGATGGGGTGTGTTTGTCTATTCCTGAACTCCTACGATTGCATGATGCTGGTGACAATGAGGGTCTGAAATCCTATATAGGTAATGATAGTTGTTGTCTTTTCTGTTGTTTATTTACTTTATTTGTTTGCTACTTTTCTTTGTACAGGTGGGCGAGCTCCTTTACTCGATCCTTCCCGATTTCAATCCTTTTTGAAGAAGAAAAAGGAAAAGGACGCTGGTGTTTCTGGGACTGTGAAGGAGGCTAGTGGGGAAGCTGCTCAGTCCGCTGCTCAGCCTACCTCATCATTCAAGAGGAAAAAGGTGGAAACTGATCAGTCCCTCGAAGTTATTTCTGAGGGTGAGAGGGATGTGGCTGGTGGTGGTAGGTCTGTGTTTGATCGTCAGAAGCGCCTTCATGGGTTCATACCTGGGACGAACCCTCACTCTTTGTGGAGCGACCAATTTCCTATTGCTGAGTTATCGGACAGAGTTTCCCAATATCCTGGCGATATGCTCATGACTCACCGTATTGGTATGGAGGGCTTGGAGAAATTCATTCAGGTCGGTTTCTGTGTTATAATCGTCGTTTGTTTTTATTTTCTCTTTGTTGATAACCTTTGTGGTTTGTAGATTGTTGCCTCACGCCTTATGTGTGTTGGTCGTACTACTGAGTTAGTTGGTGCTGAACAGCAAGTTGTTGTGGGGGAAGGTTACTGATCTGGAGAAGTCGCTAAAAGAGAAGGATATTGCTATGGAGAAGGTGTCTCTGGAAAATGCCGAGATATCGGAGAAGGTGAAGTCATCTGAAGAGGAGGTTTCTCGTCTCAGAGACCAAATCCGACTTCTTCAGTCCGAGATTAAGGATAGTGATTTGGCTAAGGGGCAACTGACTTCCCGAGTTCATGAACTCGAGGAATTGGGAATGGAAATGTTTGCCTCCGGTTTCGACCGAGCTGTTAGTCAGATTGCTGCTCTGGCACCTGAATTTGATTGTGCTCGGATGGATGTGACAAAGGTTGTCATTGATGGAAAGTTGGTGGTGGATGGCACTGTGGAGGACCATGACAAGAATGTCCCTCCTTCTTGAGTTGTTTTTATTTTATGTGTGTTTTATTTGTAATGATAACTTATTTCGTTTTGTCTGGCCGAGCTATGGTCGGATTGATGTTTTGAGAACACTTGGTTCTTGTTTGACTTAAAGTAAGCATTGATCGTGGCTAGGCCACCTTAATGATATAGTTATTTCGATAGTATGGTATGTTAAATAGTAGTGTAAAATTGTTGAACAAATAATCGGTTGAATTTGTTTGATTTGGGCGTCCGGCTTCATTAAAACCCTCCTTAGGTAAAACCCTTTTTGGGAGAAAAAACCTCTAAGGGGGAAAAAGAGTACCTTCAT
Source organism: Arachis ipaensis (assembly GCF_000816755.2). Lineage (NCBI taxonomy): Eukaryota > Viridiplantae > Streptophyta > Magnoliopsida > Fabales > Fabaceae > Arachis > Arachis ipaensis. The sequence goes on from NC_029788.2 coordinate 23,399,528, forward strand.
CCACGAAATGTACAATTTCTATGACTTGTACAACTTTAGTGAAGAGATGTTCTAATTCCCTGAAATTGGATTGCCTTGTAATGTTTGCAGCTGGTAAGCCCCCATTCCGAGCACTCTGGATACCCGGAATGGTCCCTCCCAGTTTGCGGCGAGCTTTCCGTGTGAAGGAGGTCGCCTGGCTTCTTCTGTTTGTCTGAGGACTAAGTCGCCCTCCTCGAACGTCTTAGGCACCACTTTTTTGTTGTGCCTTCTTTCTGCTAGTTGTTTCTAAGCCCTTTGTTTAATGGCGGCAATTTCCTGGTCCTCTTCCACTAGGTCAAGCACGGCATTTCTTGTGTTTATGTTGTGTTGTTCGTCGTATAGGTCGGCTCTTAGCGTGGGGACCCCGACCTCTACCGGGATTAATGCTTCCGACCCATAGACTAGCTTGAAGGGTGTTTCGCCCGTTGTTGTTTGTATTGTGGTGTTGTAACTCCACAGTACTTCTGGTATTAGCTCCGCCCATTCTCCTTTTGTGTTATCGAGCTTTTTCTTTATTGCCTGCAGTATAACTCAGTTAGCAGCTTCGGCCTGCCCATTGGTTTGTGGGTGTTTGACCAAGCTAAAATGGTGTTGTATATTAAATTTTTGTAAAAATGAGCCGAGCTTATTATCTGTGAATTGCCGACCATTGTCTGATATTATTTCCTTTGGTATTCCAAATCGACATATGATATTTTTTCATATAAAAGATCGTACCTTTTCTGCTGTTATTTTTACTAACGGTTGTGCTTCTATCCATTTTGAGAAATAGTCTATTGATACTAAAAGAAACTTTACCTGACCTGGAGCTATTGGGAATGGGCCGAGAATGTCGAGCCCCCATCTGTGGAAGGGCCAGCTTACCTCCATGCTTCGGCCGGTTTTGTAGAGATGGCTGCATGCTTTTGACATTTGTCGCATGTTTTGACTTTTGTCATGCAATCCCTGTTCATGTTCGGCCAATAATATCCTGTTCGGATAATCTTTGCGGCGAGAGCCCGGCCTTCGATGTGGTTCCCACAGACTCTTTCGTGTATTTCGTCTATCACCTCTTTTGCCTCATCTTTGTTCAGGCATTTTAGCAATGGTTGTGAGAAGCCGCGCCTGTATAGCTCTCCTTCTATGTTTGTGTAGAGGCTTGCTTTTTGTCTGATGTGTTGCGGGTTGAGCTCGTCTCTAGGAATGATACCTGCATTGATGTATTCAAGGAAATGTGTTCTCCAGTCTCGGAGGTGGTTAATGTTTGTTATAGATAATAGTTCAATGCTGGGTCTTTTAAGTGTTAATTATGATAGTGCTGATGTCTGTGTGTCCGCCCTAGTGGCGGCAAGTTTTAATAATATGTCTGCTCTAACATTCTCTTCTCTATGTACGTGTAGAATAATGAATGAGCTGAACTTTGAAATGAGATCCTTTGCTATGAGCCAATATCGCTCTAGCAAGGGATCTTTTACCTGAAATTCTCCTAGGATTTGTTGCATCACTAAGAGGGAATCACAGTGTGCTGTCAGACTTTTTGCTTGGAGATCTAGGGCGAGCTTGAGTCCTGCTATGAGGACCTCATATTCGGCTTGATTGTTTCTTGCCAGGAAGTGGAACTGGAGGGATTGCTCGGCCACCACCTTGTCTCCTTCTTTCAGGATTATCCCGGCTCTGCTTCCTCCTCGGCTGGACGCCCCGTCCACATGTAATTCCCAAGATTTGTTGTGTTCGTTTTGGGTTAGTTCTTAGATGAAGTCTGCGAGGATCTGTGCTTTTAGTGCCGACCTTGGTTGAAATTGGATGTCGAATTCTGAGAGCTCGATAGACCATTTGGTCAGACGTCCAGCCAGTTCTGGTTTTGTCAGTATCTGTCTTAGTGGTTGGTTTGTCCTTACTACGATTGTGTGGCTTTAGAAATAGTGCCTTAGTCTTCTTGCCGTTGTTACAAGTGCTAAAGCTAGTTGTTCTATCCTCGGGTACTTCTGTTCTGTTGATTGCATGACTCTACTAACAAAGTATACTGGCTGTTGTGTTTTTCCTGTCTCAAGGACCAGAGCCGAGCTTATAGAATAATTAGAAACAGATAAGTATAAGTATAAAGGTTTACCGACTTCTGGTCTTTGCAGCACAGGTGGTGATGATAGAATGGTCTTGAGTTCGGTGAACGCTTTTTCGCACTCTTCTGTCTATTGAAATTTCTTATTCTTTGATATTGTTTGGAAGAAATGATATGATCGGCTTGAGGCTGCTGGCAAGAACCGAGATAGTGCTGCTACCTTTCCTGCTAATTGTTGTACCTCTTTTACTGTTTTAGGGCTCGCCATTTTGAGTATCGCCTCACATTTCTCAGGGTTTGCTTCAATTCCTCGTGAGGTCAGCATGAATCTGAGAAATTTGCCTCCTTGTACTCTGAAGGCACATTTCTCCGGATTGAGTCTCATGTTATATGCTCGGATCTGTTCAAATACCTCCCTGAGGTCGTCGCAGTGTGATTTTTGCTGTGTAGTTTTGGCGACCATATTGTCCACATAGATTTCCATGTTCCGACCAATTTGGTGACGGAACACTTTGTCCATCAGCCGTTGATAGCTTGCACCTGCATTCTTTAGACCAAATGGCATTACTCTATAACAAAAGTTTCTATGTTCGGTTATAAATGCTGTTTTGCTTTGGTCTTCCGGATGCATGAGGATCTGGTTGTAGCCAGAGTATGCATCCATGAAGCTCAAGCTTTTGAAACCTGATGCACTGTCTACGAGTTTATCGATGCAAGGTAAAGGGTAAGCATCTTTAGGGCATGCCTTATTTAAATCTGTAAAGTCGACGCACATGCGCCATTTACCTGAGTTTTTCCTTACCATTACCACGTTCGAGAGTCATGTGGTGAATCTAATTTCTATGATGAAGTTAGCTTTGAGAAGCTTTCCTATTTCTTCTAGGGCTACCTTTGACTTTTCTGCCCCGAGATTCCTTTTCTTTTGAGCTATGGGTCGGCTTGTTCTATTAGTGGCGAGCTTGTGGCAGATAATGTTTGGGTCTATACCCGGCATGTCTGCTAGGGTCCAGGCGAATAAGTCGGCGTTGTCTTGTAGTACTTTTATGAGTTCCGATCTTTCCTTTCCATGTAGTGCTTGACCGATGTGTGTGACTTGATCTGGTTTTGACGTTAGTGGAACAGCCTGGAGCTCGTCTACTGGCTGAGGCCTTTCTTGGGTGTCTTCTCGAGGGTCAAGCTCCGCTAGGGACAGTACCTCATTCGTATTGTGGATTGCTTTGACTTCTTGTTGGGATTCTTTTCCTTGAGCCGACTTCTTCAGGCTTGCGTTGTAGCATTGCCGAGCTTGTCTTTGATCTGAGTGGAGTGTCGCTATCCGTCCGTCTTGTGCCTGAAATTTGACACATAGATGGAAAGTTGAAACTATTGCCCTGAACATGTTCAGGGCAGGTCTTCCGAGGATAATATTGTAGATTACCACTGGGTCGTCTGAGTGTGGTGCGGCCGAGCACATGTCCTCCTTGTTGAAAGTGATTTCTAGGTCGGGTACATTGTTGTTGCTGTATAGTGTTGTTCCTTCGATTGCCAGCATTGTACGGTAGCTACGTTTCCTTGCCGATGTTGTTTCTCCTCCGCCGGCGAATCCTCCGAATATGCAGTTTATAATCCTTTTAGGTGGGATGTTGTTTGACCATTTGTTGGCTTCCTTGTTTCCCGAGGTTTGTTGACGTTCTTCCTTGTCCGTATCGTTTTCTTTATGCTTCCTTCCTTCGATGTACCTATCTATGAGGCCTTGCCGAGCCAATCTTTCTAATAGATCTTTGGCTATCACGCACTCGTCGGTTGTGTGCCCATACTTTTGATGGAAAGCACAGTGTTTACTTTTGTCGACGAAGCGCTGATCTTGGTAGCTTCTTGCCCTTGCTGGTGGTTTTATGATCTTGGCGTTGAGAATTTCTTTAATTATCTTTTCCCTTCTTGTGTTGAATTTGGTGTAGTTGTCAAATTTTGGGGTCAGTCTGAAGGGCTTTCTGGGGTCTTTGACATTTTCCGACTTTGTGGTTCTGTCATCCTCTCTCTTTGGTTGTTTTTTCTCTATTTTTTCGGCTTTGCAGAGTTCTTCAATCTCCATTTGTCCTGCCGCCCTTTCTCGGAATTCTTCCAATGTCTTCGGCTTGGTTACCGCGATTGTTTCCCGAATTTTCCGGGTCGGAGTCCGGCCTTTAGGGCATGCAAGTGGACGGCTGGATCTAGATTGGGTATCTCCATGGTTGCTTCTGCGAATCTGGTCAAATAGTCTTTCAAGCTTTCATGAGGACCTTGGCGAATGGTGCCGAGGTAGTCTGATCCGTGTACCTATATCTGTGCTGCAGTGAAGTAGTCTATGAAAGATTTTGCCAGTTCCTCAAAAGAGGAGATTGATCCTGCAGGTAATTTTGAAAACCAAAGTAGGGCAGCACCGTCGAGGTAATTAGGGAAAGCTCTGCAAAGAACAGGTTCGTTATTAGGGCCATTAAAGAACATCATAGATTGAAATTTCTTAATATGAGCCCAGGGGTCACCAATCCCCTTATATGGCTCGAGTGAGGAAGGTAGTGTGAAGTGTTTTGGCATCTGGTAGTTGGTGATATCCTCAGAGAACAGGTTGTCCAGGGTCAGCTTCTCCTTTGGTGGGTCTACACTTAGTAGGTCTGCGTTGCCTTTTCCTTTCGAACCGTTTTCTTCGCGTTTACTAGCATTACTTTGGGTGGAAAGTTCGGCAAGTCTTTTGACTTCCGCTTGCAGCTCGGCCATCTGGGCGATGAGTTCAGCCTGGGTGAGTTGGTGAATCCCATTGTCGGCCATACTCGAAGGTTGGGTAACCCTGCGTAAAAAAGAAATACAAACTGCAATGTAGAGAAATAGTGGGGTTAAATTAACTTTTCGGCCACACGGTGGGCGCCAAATGTTCCGTTCTGATTTGACCGAGTTCTTTATCTTTCAATCGAGGCTGCTCGGCTCTTGGGAGAGTTATACGTCGTCCGTAAGGTAGCCTTCAAGGATGACCTCGGCACGATGAAACACGGTGGCGGGAGCACCTGCAAAAAGCACTCCGACGCTCAAGTAAGAATGTGAGTTATAAGAAAGTAAGAGAAATAACTTAGAGTGAGTTCTATGACCTCTTTCTCCTGGGCTATTGGGTTCGGTTTTATAGGTGAACAAAGTGCTTTGCTTGTTCTGATAATCGTGGTTCGGTTGGTGAGTTCCGTTGCTGTTGGTAACGGCTAGTGGCTAGTGTTTGACTTGTGCTTAGTTTTTGGTCAAGTGGTTATCTCAGATATGTTCGTTCGTCTCCGATCTTTATGGTTGGTCTTTAGTTCTGATCTTATCTCCGAGTTTATGGGGTACACATCACACCCCAATATAAAAAATAATTTGCAATTCAATTCTGTTGGTGGTGCATGTAATTTTATTTTGATATGGGAATAAGTAATCGCAGGGTCCAATTACTTTGTAAGTTAGATTTTTAAAATTTTTTTTGATATCAAATCGGAGGATCCGATTTGTTTGTTGTGATTTTTAAAAAAAAATTCATAAATAGGAGGGTCCTATTTTTGCTCTTAATAAATCGCATGGTCCGATTTCTATATTTTAAATAAAAAAGTTCCACATTTGAAACAACACCTTTATCATCCATAATCCTAAAAAACATCATTTCCACCTCAATATCAAAAATAATTTGCAGTGGCGGGGTTCATTTTAATTAAAAGTTACATATTTTAATTGTATCTAATTAAAATATTATTTATTTTATTTTACAAATTTT
>NC_029788.2:23405356-23423742 GCF_000816755.2 Arachis ipaensis
TGACATAACGCGACAATATTTTTTTTAATTAATAAGTAAAACAATACTATTTAATTTAATGCATACAATAATATTTTGTGAATTAATAAAATTATTAATCAATAAAAATTATATATATATAATTTATTAATAAAGACTATTTTTAGTTCTCCGACTATTCTGAATAGTATTTTTTAAATTTGAATTATTAGTAGTTTCAAACTAAGGCAAACTGTTAAGATTGATTTGCGATTAAAATCTCTTTTACATAAACATCATATATATATATAATGATTTTAACAAAAAAATTTGTTTATATAAAAATAAGTTTTGAAAACTGTTCGGTGGTCGGGTACCGGACGATTTGGGTTGGTTTCCTAGTTGATGAGGGGGAGGTCTCGCCTGGTTGTGAGTTACTGGGTTGGAGTAAACGACGTCCCGAGCACTTCGTGTGAGGAGGGGGGTGTCACCTGCAAAGACACTCCGACGCTCTAGTAAGCAAAGTGTGCAGGTGAAAAAAGGGTGAATGGTATGTGACGTACCTTCCCCATATATACCGTGTCAGAGGTGGGCCCATCAAGGATAGGCCCACCTTCCTCGATGCTTCCTTCGCACAGCTGTAGCAAAGCTGTCAGGGACGCGTGTCCGGGTCGGCGACTGAGCGCCTCGCTCCTGACCATTCGGGTCGGTGGTGCTCGGGTCGGGCCGGCCTGCAAATGGTTTGGACCAGGCCGTAACAGTGCCCCCAACGCACCAGCAATGATCGTGAAGGTGGTTGGTGGCGTGTTATCTCTTCTTATGTGTGTTGTCGCCAAGTCGGCCGCCCGTGGAAGGGACGTGCCTCTTGCGCGCGTGTCTATTTGTTGCTGAGGTGACCGTTTGTCGCCTCGTTCCTCGCGTGGAGCATTAAATGCTCATAATGGGTTAAAAATTCCGCGCGCAAAGACTATTTTGCCCCCAGGCCTTTTGCGCTTCTTGAGTGGCAGTTTTAAACAGTTTTGCATTTGTTCTCCTCTCATATCCTCACTCCAACCATCTCTATCATCTTCTCCTTTTGAGTTCCCAGAGTGTCATTTCTACATTCTTTCGCATTCGCTCTTCTTCCTCCTCTTTCGAATCTTCGTAATCAGTTCAGGTAAGCATTCTCTTCGTTCTCTGCTTCGTGTTTATTTTGTTGTTCTTCTGCATGCATGTTGTTTGCTTGATTTTGTATGATAGATGGCCTTTTAGTGTCAAGTAGGTGCATTAGGGGGGTTACCATTCCAGGGTAGGCTTTTGTTTGGATTTTGCTTTTAGCCATGTTTGATCTTAGCTGTTGAATAGGACAAATGTAGTTTCTGGGCTTTTTCCGGACTCCCGACCTCATAGACTAACCGAGTGGTACCCCCACTGTAGGTATGCCTCGCGTCATTTCTCGGGCCTCTCCTTCCGTCGCGAATTACGACCCCTACGCTTGGGTGACTTCCGACGTGAAGGACTCGCCGAATCAGATGGGCGAGGAGGAGCTGACGGAGTTCCGACAAGGCGAGTACTTGTGCAGAGGGACAGACGAAGAAGCCAATTATGACGTCTTTGTTCCTGCCCCCAATGAATGACTATATGAGCTTAACTTCCATTCTCCTCGGGTCCCCGAATGTATCTGGTTTTATAAATACATGTTCACCCAGGTAGGGGTTCGTATCCCGTTTTCTCCTTTTCAAATGGCGCTTCTTAACCGGATCTCCGTGCGCGCCGTCGCAACTGCATTCGAACAGTTGGGCTTCTATTTGCTGTTTCGAGATGGTATGTGAATACTTAGAGTTGCCGGCGTCCGTTGACGTCTTTCTCTTTTTCTTCAACCTCACAAATCCTTCGAAGGAGGGGAAAGCGAGGAAAGGGTTCATGTCCTTCCGATCTGCCCAGGATCGGAGGATTTTCGGCTTGTTCGAGGACTCTTATCATGGGTTTAAAGGCAAGTATTTTAAGGTGCGTCCGGTCAGAGGTTGTCACCCCTTCTGGCTGTCGTTAGAAGGGGAACGCCTCATCCCAACGTACTGGAGCTTCGGGGCAGGATCTAACACTTTCATTAAGGTGACTTATAAGGGGATGTCCGTTGTGGACAAAAAGGTCGCCGATGTATTGTTGGCTTTTTTGGGAAGAATCATGTGAATCCCCACCTGTTAATGGGTGATCGGGAGGTCGCTAGAAATTACATTTATGAGTTGTTTTGCCTTGTATTTTTGCGTTTCTATTCATTCGCTTGGTTGTGCCGGTTTCACGACTAACTTGTTTACTTGTTTGTTGCAATGGAGATGTGTGCTTCTGTGACAGGGCTTGAGGACTTGTTCAAGACTTTCTTGGCAAACAACGATGAGGAGGAAGCTAAGAAGGTTGACGGGAAACCGGAGGACCCTCCTGAGAATAAGGATCAGGCGACGCCGTCACCCCGTGATACCGAGGTGACGGATAAGAACTCTGACGGGGCGCGCGTTTCTCCTATCCGTGAGGAGACGGCCGGCCCCGAGCACTCGACCTCCGCTCAGCAAGAGGATGACGATTTGAAGCTTATCCCTACCCCCAAAAGGCAAAGGGCATCCTCCAGCCCAGAAGGGGTTCTCACCGTAATGGAGCGGAACTTCGACGCCGGGACCTTTATAGATTTGCAGCTGCTTCCCGGCACAGAGGATCACTTCCTTGGCACCGAGCTTGCGGGGCAGGCGAGGTGGATGTACCGTACCCTTCTCCGCGGTGCCGCAATAGCTCGGAAGGCTGAATTCGAGTTGTCGGGGATGCAGTCGCTGCGTAGGAAGCTCGAATCTGCTGTCAAGGCCAATAATGAATTCAAAACTCAAGTTGAAACGCTTTGGGAGCAACTGTCTGAGACGGGGAAAAATCTTAAAGCTGCTGAGGAGAAAGCCACGTCTGCCGAGGAGATGCTGAAGGCCTCCGATGACACCGTGTCCCGTTTAACCGAGCGGGAGATGACTCTGGAGAGCCAACTTAATGCCGCGCAAGGTCAGGTGGTGGCTTTGGAGAAAGAGCGTGACGTGGCCGTCTCGTCGGCTAAGGCCGCTCAAGATGAGGTTGAGGAGCTTAAGAAGAAACATAAGGTGACTAGAGAGCAGGGAAAGAACGCGATCTTCATGACTGAGGAGGCCCTTAAGGCCCAGTGAAGATTGTGGCTCCCGACTTTGATACGTCGGCAATTGGAGTTTTCAAAACAATCTAGGATGGCAAGATTGTTGACATGCCCAAGAAATGAGTTACTGTACCTTATGCTTTTGTATGGATTTGTGGTTTTGTTGTAGAACTTGTGAAGCTTACTTCGTTATACATTAAGAGTCGCTTGGTCGGCTTGTGATTATCGTCTTCTTTGCTTGTCTGATAGCATTTTTGTTTTGTTTTGTTACCATTTGTCGGTGTGAGCTTTCCGCTCGTGTTTATTTACCGTTGCATTGGTAATTCGGCGAAGCCAGGTCATGGCCTTGCTATCATTGTAGCCGTTTGTTATGGCTTTAACTTAGGTGGCTCCCGGGATGATCAGTCCCGGGGTGCCGTATCGTGGTTCCGTTTAATGCGTTGTGGAACTTGTTGCCGTGTGATGTGTAAGTAAGGAAAAAAGAACAATAGAGAGGTAATTTTTTGACAAGTAAACATTAATCGGTAATTAAACAAGTCTATTACCGTAGCGAGTACAAAGGTAAATGATTAAGCTCGTTAGATCGCCTGGCCGGCGCACTTGAGCTAGGAGTAAAACCTTCTCAGGTTACTTGCGTTCCAAGTTCTTGGGATCTCCCTTCCATCGAGCTTCTCTAGTTTGTAGGCGCCCTTGCCTATCACTTCTTTGACTCTGTAGGGGCCTTCCCAGTTCACCGCCAGTTTACCTTCTCCTTGGGTCGGTAGCCCGATGTCGTTGCGCCGTAGGACAAGGTCGTTTTGCTCAAATTCCCTCTTGAGTACTTTGGAGTTGTAGCGTAGGGCCATTCTTTGTTTTAGTGCTATTTCTGACAAATGGGCTATCTCCCTAGCCTTGTCTGCTAAATCTTTTTCCACCGCTTCCTCTACTCCCTTCAGAAGTAATCGTGGGCTTGGCTCGCCGATCTCAACGGGTATCATTGCGTCCACTCCGTAGGTCAGGCGGAAAGGGGTTTCACCTGTGAAGGATTGCTCGGTTGTTCGGTAGGACCAGAGAACCGAGGCGAGTTCGTCGGCCCATGCCCCTTTTTTGTTGTCCAGCCGCTTCTTGAGGCCTAGCAAGACGACTTTGTTTGTGGCCTCAACTTGACCGTTTGTCTGGGGATGTTCTATTGAGGAGAATTTCTGCTTTATGCCCAGGCCGGCAAGGAACTCCATGAATTTCTTGTCGGTGAACTGTGTCCCGTTGTCAGAGATGACGACTTCCGGTATGCCAAATCGAGTTATCATCTGTCTCCACATGAACTTTCGACAATTGGCTGAGGATATGCTCGCCAGTGGTTCAGCCTCTATCCATTTGGTGTTGTAGTCGATGGCGACTATGAGGTATTTGACTTGCCCCGGGCCAACCGGGAAAGGTCCGAGTAGATCGACTCCCTATTGTGCGAAAGGTCGGGAGGACGTTAGCAGGCTTTGTTCAGTTGCCGGCGCTTTGTGGAAGTTGGCGTTCTCTTGGCACTTGACACATTTCTTTACGAACTCTTTTGAGTCGACCATCATCGACGGCCAGTAATATCCAGCTCGGATGAGCTTTCTTGCTAGGGATTTGCCCCCAATGTGGTGACCACAGCATCCCTCGTGGACTTCTCTGAGTACGTAGTCCGTTTGGTCGGGATGAAGACACTTCAGCAAGGGCTGGCTAAGTCTCTTTTTGAATAGTTGGCCTTGTATGATCTCATATCTGGCCGCCTCCCTTCTCAATGCTTTAGCTTCCTTCTCATCTTCAGGGAGTTTTCCGTTTTCCAGGAAGTCAGTGATGGGGTCCATCCATGAGGGGCCTATCTTTGTCAGGTGGAGGGCGACTGCCGGTTCCTTTATCATTCCTTGAATGAGGGATCTGTTGCCCACCCCCGGTTTCATGCTTGCTAGCTTAGATAGGAGGTCTACCCGTGTGTTCCTTTCCCTTGGAACGTGTTGGACTGCAACCTCTTCGAACTGTTTGGCCAGCTCTTTGACCTTCTCCAAGTACTTTTGCAATAGCGAGTCCCTAGCTTGGTAGCTTCCGTTCACTTGCGAGGTAACGACCTGTGAGTCGCTGCACACTTCCAACCTCGTAGATTCGACTTCCCGAGCTAAGATCAAGCCGCCCAGAAGGGCCTCGTATTCCGCTTGCTTGTTTGATACGGGAAACTCGAACTTGATTGATTGTTCGTATATGACCCCGGCAGGGCTTTCCAGGATGATTCCTGCGCCTCTGGACGTTTGGTTGGAGGCTCCGTCCACATGGAGCTTCCACCGTGTGCCCGCTTCCTCGGTCGGATCTCCTGTTACTTCCACTAGGAAGTCTGCCATTGCTTGTGCCTTAATCGCATGTCGAGGTTCATATCTCAAATAGTATTAAGATAGCTCAATGGCCCAGGTCATCATCCTTCCCGCTAAATCGGGTTTTTGGAGCACTTGACGAATTCCCTGGTCCGTTCTCACGACCACCTGGTGACTTTGGAAGTATTGCCGTAACCTGCGGGAAGAGGTCAGGAGTGCTAGTGCCAGTTTCTCTAACTTGCTGTATCTCAGTTCTGCTCCTTGCAGCGCTTTACTCACAAAGTAAATCGGTTGTTGAGCTTTTCCTTCTTCCCGCACCAAAGCCGCTACCACCGCTTCTTCCGACCTCGGGCTTACCGAGTACAGGTGGCGTTGCAAGGATCTCTTTGAAGTGATTGAACGCTTCCTCGCACGCTGGAGTCCATTCAAACGCTATCCCCTTTCTCATCAGGTTGAAGAAAGGCAGGGCTTTCGCTGCCGATGCCCCAAGGAAGCGAGATAGTGCGGTGAGCCTTCCTGCCAGTCTCTGAACGTCTTTGATGCAGCCCGGGCTCCTCATTTTAAGTATCGCTTGGCATTTTTCAGGATTAGCTTCCACCCCCCTTTGAGTTATCATAAATCCTAGGAATTTCCCGGCCTCCATGGAAAAGGCACATTTGAGGGGGTTGAGCCTCATGCCGTGTCGTCGGAGGGCCGCGAACACATTTCCTAGGTCGCTTAGGAGGTCCTCAGGGCGAGTGGTCTTGGCCAGGATATCGTCCACATAGACTTCCACCGTCCTGCCTATGAGGTCGCTGAATATCTTGTTCATTAGCCTTTGGTAAGTGGCCCCGGCGTTCTTCAGGCCGAATGGCATTACCTTGTAACAATATATCCCCCTCGGCGTTATGAACGCTGTTTTCTCTTCGTCAGGTCGGTGCATCGGTATCTGGTTATAGCCAGAGTAGGCGTCCATGAAACTTAGGAACCGATATCCCGCCGCTGCGTCGACGAGTGCATCAATGTTGGCCAGGGTGTAGCAGTCCTTGGGGCATGCTTTGTTGAGATCAGAGTAATCTACGCACATCCTCCATTTTTCATTGTGCTTTTTCACTAGAACTACATTCGACAGCCATGTCGAGTAGTCAAGTTCTCGAATAAATCCTGCTTCGAGGAGGCTAGCCGTCTGCCTGGCCACCTTCTTTGCTCACTCTTGTGACATCTTCTTCCTTCTTTGGGCTACTGGTCTGGCCTCTGTCGTCACGGCCAAGTGGTGTGACATGAGCTGGGAGTCTATTCCCGGCATGTAGGCTGGTGTCCATGCAAATAGGTCGTCGTTGGTCCTAATCATTTCCATTAGGGGCCCCTTCAGCTCGTGTGGTAGGTTTCTATTCACGAAGGTGAACTTCTCGTCCGTGTCGCCGACTCTAAACTTTTCCAAGCTCCCTTCCGGCTCGGGTCTGGGCTTGTCTTCGACTCTCGCGTCTAGGTCCGCAAGGAACACTCCTGCTGCTTCCTTCGACTTCTTCCTTAAGGAGAGACTGGCATTGTCACAGGCGACTGCCGTTTCCAAATCTCCTTTTATGGATCCCACGGATCTGTCGTCAGCCACGAACTTCATTATCAGCATCTTTGTGCTGATTACTGCCCCGAGATCATTGATGGTCTTCCTCCCCAGGATGATGTTGTAGGCTGTGGAGTCGTGTAGAACCACGAACTTGGCCATTGCCAAGCCTCGTCCCTGCCCGTGTCCTACTGATATCGGTAAAGAGATTATGCCGTCTGGCTTAATGAAGTGGTCGCCTAGCCCTACGACACCGTGCTGGTGGGTCTTCAAATCGGCGTCCCAGAGTCCCAAAGTGTCGAACACATTACGGAACATGATATTCGAGTCGGCACCGGTGTCTATGAGGATGCGCTTGATGAGGCCGGTTCCCACTCTGGCCGTGATGACCATGGGGGCTTTCCGCGACCTCGTCAAACCACTGGTCCTCCGGGCCGAACGAGATGGGTGGTGACCTCGACCTCTTGGGGTTTTGTGCAGATGATGAAGAGATTGCCAGGACTTTGGCGTCTTTCTTGTGCACCGACTTCGACCTTGGGGGTGCGTCTCTCGCCGTCACAACGTTTACTATGGTGAGACCTTGTTCGTTGTCGTTCTGGTCGTGACGTCGTTTTACCGTGTGAGTCTTGTCCTTTGTCTCTCGGTCGCGATCTCGTCTTCTTGGCTCCCTGATGAGATGGGAGAATTCAGCCAGCTTCCCGTCCCGGATCGCTTGTTCCAGCGCGTCCTTTAGGTCGAAGTAGTCATGTGTCTTGTGTCCATAGCCTTTGTGATAGTCACAGTAAAGGCTTTTGTTTCCCCCTATTCGGTCCTTCAGAGGTCGGGATTTTGACAGAATCCCCTTCTCGGCTATTTGTTGGTAAACTTCTATGATGGGGACGGTGAGAGGAATGTAATTAGTGAACTTTCCGACTCTAGGAAATGGCCTGGGTGTCTTGCTCGGACTGCCGTCCCTGGCGTGTTTCTTCTGTCTTTCTCCGCTCTCGTGATGCCGGGTTTGATTGTAAGAGGGCTGCCATTTGTTGGCAGCCACGACCTGGCTGACTTTTTCATCGTTGATGTACTCCCTGGCTATACATTGGATCTCTTGCATTGTCCACACTGGCTTCGTGGTGAGGTACTTTCTGAAGTCCTCGTTTAGGAGTCCGTTCGTCAGGCATAGGCTAGCAACAGAGTCAGTCAGCCCGTCGATGTCCAAGCACTCATCGTTGAACCGATCTAAATATTTCCTTGTCGGTTCTTTGGATTTTTGCGTCCCTCTGAGCAGATTGATCGGGTGCTTTGCCTTTGCTATTCTGGTAGTAAATTAAGCTAGGAAGGCGTGGCTAATATTCGAAAACATGGCCACCGAGCCCTGCGGGAGGCTATTAAACCACCGTATTGCAGGTCCTGCGAGGGTGACCTCGAAGGCCGTAAGGTGCTCCTGTGGGTCTTGGGTTCCGTCGTACCTCGTGTCCGTTGGCTTGTTAAAGTGTTTTGGCAGCCGGACTTCGAGGATGGAACGATGAAATCGGGTCGCGCCTATTATGACTGGTCCATGCGTTCTCCTTGTTCTTCCTTCGTCGTCTTCCCGTCGACCGTCTTCCCGGTCACGATCTGTGGTGCGTCTCCTCCTGCGCCTGGCATATATGATGGGGTCGCGGCGCCTCCTTGTGCGCCCTTCCTCCCTGGCGCTCTCGGGCTCAGATCTTGGGCTAGCTGTGCGTCGGGAGTGGCTTCTCGGGGGGGGGAACGGGAGTAACTTGATTCGGGAGGCTCAGATCTTGGGCTAGCTGTGCGTCAGGAGTGGCTTCTCGGGGGGAACGGGAGTAACTTGATTCGGGAGTTTGCTGGTGATATTCCCGGTCTGCCAGCCGGCGCTCCAGGTCCTGCATCCTGTGACGTAGTTCCAGCATTATTCTGGCGCTATTGTCGCCAGTTTCCCCGAAGGGGCGTCTTTCCTGGGATCGTGTGGTTCGTCGAGGAGGGGATCTCGTGCGCTCCCGGGAGGATGCCACAGAGGCTTCCCCTCTGTGCCCGGCTTCTCGCCCTGCTCCTCCTGGGCCCAGTACAACTTCCATTTAGGCGTGTCCCCACAGACGGCGCCAATGTTCGGTGGTCGGGTACCGGACGGTTCGGGTTGGTTTCCTAGATGATGAGGGGGAGGTCTCGCCTGGTCGTGAGTTACCGGGTTGGAGTAAACGACATCCCGGGCACTTCGTGTGAGGAGGGAGGGTGTCACCTGCAAAGACACTCCGACGCTCTAGTCAACAAAGTGTACAGGTGAAAAAGGGGTGAATGGTATGTAACGTACCTTGGGGGAAGGGTAGGACCTTCCCCATATATACTTTGTCAGAGGTGGGCCCATCAAGGACAGACCCACCTTCCTCGATGCTTTCTTCGCACAGCTGTAGCAAAGCTGTCAGGGACGCGTGTCCGGGTCGGCGACTGAGCGCCTCGCTCCTGACCGTTTCGGATCGGGTGGTGCTCGGGTCGGGTCGGCCCGCAAATAGTTTGGGCCAGGCCGTAACAAAAACGTATCGGATATGGTTAGGTATTTTTTGTTTAAATTAGTTATAAATTACATCGTTTTAAGTAAATTTTATTTATTTTTAAAAATATTTAGATGTGAAATTTAAATCATTAATATGATTATTTAAAATATTTAAATATTTACTTTTTAGTTTTTAATTTAAGATCAATTAAATTTGACATAAAATATATTTTTTGGTTAAAAAATATCATTTACCTTTAAAAATGTGCAAAATTTACTCTTATATAACATACCTACTTAATTGTACCTTTTTCTTTTTTATTTTCGTATTTCATTTCATACTCGTGTTTATACTACTAGTTATAGGTACAAATACTGTGAGACTCGTATTCATGCAAAAATTAAATTGCTAGACATTCAAAAATACATATAATCAAACATTCAGAACTACAAATTCAAATTAACAAAAATCTCATAAAATCCATCATCCAAAAGTATCTTATTCAAGCTTTACAATTCAAATTAACAAAAATCTCATAAAATCCATCATCCAAAAGTATCTTATTCAAGCTTTACAATCTGAATTTCACGAGATTTTTTTCATGCATCAAGTCTTTACTTCTTTATTTTTTGGTTGTTTTTTTAGTTTTATTTTTTTTTTCGATTAAAGTAAATTATGATACTAGCATAATTGGTGAAATTACTGATTTTGGATGTATTTTTTTTATGCAATTTTGTTAAGAAACAAACTAGAAGGTAGTCAACTAATTGAAAAACAGGAGGTCTGTTATTAAAAAAAAAAACTCTCCACTATTTTAATTTTTTAAATTTTAAAACTAAAAATATAAAAAAATTGGCTTAAGTTAGTTTATATTATAGTTGGCTTCCTAGACTTTTCTTTACACAATTCTAAGGATTTTAGTTACATGGTTGTGCTAGTTTTCTGTCTCCTGCTTCTATTTTTCGAAGCAAATTATTTACAATCTAGAGAACTTTACTTCTAGCATGAAAAATTGAATTTAGAGATATTATTTATACAGAATATTTAAAAACTTTTATTTTTATCAATGAAAAAAATAAGAGGATTCAAAATTTTAATTATGACTTGGTATCTAAAGTTAGTAAAATCTTGAAGAAAAATTGAAAAGTTGAGATTAAATTTATTAAAGAGATATCAACTAAGTTGCTAATGTTTTAACAAAATTTACAACGTCTAATAACATTCATCAATTGAAATGAGAGAAGTCTTAAAAAAATTTACCCACACTACTCCAAAAGAACTATGTTCCTAGCTCTTAAGAGTTGTTCTTTTTTTTTTCATATTTTTTTTAAAATCTCTTGTCACAAAAAAAAAATACTACATATATCCAAGTTTATAAGAAAATATATGTAAAATTAAAAAAAATATATATTAACAAAAGTAACTCTACGCAAATACAATAACAATAATTAGAGAATTTTATCAAACAATGCTTAGAAAAGACAACAAATGATTACGTACTTCTTGTTCAGAAGGACTTGCACTGTATATCCAAAACGATTGGATTAATGTCTTTTTTTGGAATTCAAACAATGAAACAATATCATGAGGCAATGGTGGAGGAACGATGTTGACGACAGGCGGGAGACGGTAAGCAAGCGGACAAAGTTGCCAATGTTTTAATTACTCTTGTGAGAAAAAGAGCTCCTATAGTTTTTTTACATAGAAAGAAAGTCTTCTTTCAAGTATACAACTTTAGTTTTAATTTTTTTTCCAAAGGCAAATTTATTCATTTCATTAACTTAAGAAATGAGTACAGTGTCTAATTGGGACAAAAGATAGAAAAGTGGGGGTTAACTCAGTGCACATCACCGTGCTACTTAGGTATTTTTTGTTTAAATTAGTTATAAATTACATCGTTTTAAGTAAATTTTATTTATTTTTAAAAATATTTAGATGTGAAATTTAAATCATTAATATGATTATTTAAAATATTTAAATATTTACTTTTTAGTTTTTAATTTAAGATCAATTAAATTTGACATAAAATATATTTTTTGGTTAAAAAATATCATTTACCTTTAAAAATGTGCAAAATTTACTCTTATATAACATACCTACTTAATTGTACCTTTTTCTTTTTTATTTTCGTATTTCATTTCATACTCGTGTTTATACTACTAGTTATAGGTACAAATACTGTGAGACTCGTATTCATGCAAAAATTAAATTGCTAGACATTCAAAAATACATATAATCAAACATTCAGAACTACAAATTCAAATTAACAAAAATCTCATAAAATCCATCATCCAAAAGTATCTTATTCAAGCTTTACAATTCAAATTAACAAAAATCTCATAAAATCCATCATCCAAAAGTATCTTATTCAAGCTTTACAATTCAAATTAACAAAAATCTCATAAAATCCATCATCCAAAAGTATCTTATTCAAGCTTTACAATCTGAATTTCACGAGATTTTTTTCATGCATCAAGTCTTTACTTCTTTATTTTTTGGTTGTTTTTTTAGTTTTATTTTTTTTTTCGATTAAAGTAAATTATGATACTAGCATAATTGGTGAAATTACTGATTTTGGATGTATTTTTTTTATGCAATTTTGTTAAGAAACAAACTAGAAGGTAGTCAACTAATTGAAAAACAGGAGGTCTGTTATTAAAAAAAAAAACTCTCCACTATTTTAATTTTTTAAATTTTAAAACTAAAAATATAAAAAAATTGGCTTAAGTTAGTTTATATTATAGTTGGCTTCCTAGACTTTTCTTTACACAATTCTAAGGATTTTAGTTACATGGTTGTGCTAGTTTTCTGTCTCCTGCTTCTATTTTTCGAAGCAAATTATTTACAATCTAGAGAACTTTACTTCTAGCATGAAAAATTGAATTTAGAGATATTATTTATACAGAATATTTAAAAACTTTTATTTTTATCAATGAAAAAAATAAGAGGATTCAAAATTTTAATTATGACTTGGTATCTAAAGTTAGTAAAATCTTGAAGAAAAATTGAAAAGTTGAGATTAAATTTATTAAAGAGATATCAACTAAGTTGCTAATGTTTTAACAAAATTTACAACGTCTAATAACATTCATCAATTGAAATGAGAGAAGTCTTAAAAAAATTTACCCACACTACTCCAAAAGAACTATGTTCCTAGCTCTTAAGAGTTGTTCTTTTTTTTTTCATATTTTTTTTAAAATCTCTTGTCACAAAAAAAAAATACTACATATATCCAAGTTTATAAGAAAATATATGTAAAATTAAAAAAAATATATATTAACAAAAGTAACTCTACGCAAATACAATAACAATAATTAGAGAATTTTATCAAACAATGCTTAGAAAAGACAACAAATGATTACGTACTTCTTGTTCAGAAGGACTTGCACTGTATATCCAAAACGATTGGATTAATGTCTTTTTTTGGAATTCAAACAATGAAACAATATCATGAGGCAATGGTGGAGGAACGATGTTGACGACAGGCGGGAGACGGTAAGCAAGCGGACAAAGTTGCCAATGTTTTAATTACTCTTGTGAGAAAAAGAGCTCCTATAGTTTTTTTACATAGAAAGAAAGTCTTCTTTCAAGTATACAACTTTAGTTTTAATTTTTTTTCCAAAGGCAAATTTATTCATTTCATTAACTTAAGAAATGAGTACAGTGTCTAATTGGGACAAAAGATAGAAAAGTGGGGGTTAACTCAGTGCACATCACCGTGCTACATAGCTTTCTCAAGTAAAGGGAAAATAACAATTCCTAAAAAGGAAAATAAGGTTGAATGGGGTTGCTTAAACAGATAGAGAAGAGGAAAAGTGCTTCGCCAATTGAGCTATTTCTATTAGGGGTCTTGCTATATGCTCAAATAAGAATTCATTGCGAGACTTCCATATCCACCAACAATAGATACCCAACTTTTTCAGCTCCACATTCTCCATCTTCAGATGTTAGAAGTGTGTTTTCTTGTCTTTCCAGCAAAGGTAGAATTGTTCTTTGTCTTCCCCTATTATGATTCCATTAAAAAGGCTTTTGACACAAATTTCTTGTACTCTGATGCAGTGAAATAGGTAGTGCATGATAGTCTCCTCCTCTCCATGGTAGAAAGGACATTGTGGAGTTGTTATTGCAGCTCGCTAATGGAGGTTCGCCATGATCGGAAGGCTCTCTAGCAGGGCACGCCGGAGGAAGAGCAGAACTTTTGGGGGTAATTTCAATTTTCAAAACTCTTTCCATACTTCTTTTCTTGCAACCAATTCTGGAATGAACTCAATTGGTAGGTGATTAAAGTGGTATGCAACTCGATATCCCGATGAGACTTCAAACTGACTAGACTTGTGAAAGAGCCAGTGAGCTTTATCCTCTCCCTCCCTAATTTGAGTTGATAATATCCTTTGTGATATTTGGGTTGGAAAAATATCTTTCACTAATTTTTGGTTCCATTTTCTGTTTGAGCTCATCAATTGACTGACTGTTGCCAGCGTATGCACTGAGGTGATAGTGCTCAACAGTTCTGGGGTGGAGAGCCCTTGCATACGCGGCAACCATGGATCTGAATAGATGCTGATGTTTGTGCCAGAGCCAACTTTCCAGAGGAGTCCCTTCTCAATGACCTTCCTTCTTTCCAAGACACTTCTCTAGCCCCGGAAGGTAAGTTTTCTATCACTGCTTTCATTATGTCAGTATACCTAAAGTATTTTTCTTTGAGCATTCTAACTAGCAGGGAATTAGGCTTCGTTATAATTCTCCAATATTGCTTTTCAAGTAAGGCTAGGTTTTGGGCTCTTAGGTCTTTGAACCCTAACCCCCATCTGACTTAAGCCTTGATAGTTTCTCCCAGCTTACCCATGATATCCTCCTTTCGGTGCCTCTCTGCCCCCACCAAAATTGCGTTAGGATACTGTGAATTTCTTGAATCAACATGTCAGGTAGTTTAAAATATGATAAGGTATATATTGGAATAGCTTCTCCCACTGCTTTAATGAGAACATGTCGACCTCCTGCTGAGAGAAGTTTCCTCTTCCATCCTTCCACTTTTTTCCTAACTTTATCTTTAATTATGCCAAAGGTTGCTTTCTTTGATCTTTGGATGAGAGAGGGTAAGCCTAGGTATTTGTCTTGTGCTCCCACATGTGTAATGTTTATCCTGTCCGCTAACAAAAGTCTCATATTTTGAGAAGTATTGTTGCTGAAAAACACTGCGGACTTGGCCAAATTCACCTTTTTCCCACTATACCGTTCATAAGCATCTAAAAGAGCTAAAATATTATCACAACTTTGATCCAAGGCTTTACAAAAGAGAATAGAATCATCTGTAAAGAGGAGATGGTTGACTCTAGGACACCGTTGGTTTAGCTGAATACCTTGAATGCAACCATTTTGCTCTGCTTTGTGTAGTAAGAAGGAAAGGCCTTCTGCACAAAAAAAAAAAAAGATATGGGGATAGAGGGTCTCCTTGACGGATACCTCTAGTTGGTTTAAAGAAATCATAGGGTTGCCCTTCCACAACAACAAAGTAAGAAACGGTCATCACCACCTCCTGTATCCACACAATCCATTTAGCATCAAAACTGAGCTTTTCCATCATAAACCAGAGAAATTTTTATTCCACTCTATTGTATGCCTTGCTCATATATAGTTTCAGTGCCATCTCTGTATCTCTACCCTCTTTTTTATTTTTTAGATAATGCATGCACTCATGGGCAATAAGGATATTATCAGATATAAGCCTCCCCTTTAAAAAAGCACTCTGATTATGACTCACAAGCATATTCATTATACCTTGTAACCGATGAACCAAAACCTTGGAGATGATTTTGTAGCATGTGGAAGAAAGGCTAATAGGTCTTATTTGAGTCATGTCTTGTGTGTCTTGGATCTTTGGTATAAGGCAAATTTGTGTGATTGAATCCTTTCAAAATCCGCCCACTTGAGAAAAAATAATGAACTGCCCAAAAAATATCATTTCTAACAATATCCCAATAGAAGTGAAAGAATTTTATAGTGAAACCATCTTCTCCTGGGGCACTCTGGGATTGAATGCTAAATGTGGCACTTTTAACTTCTTCAATTGAAACTGGCCTTACCAAATTTTGGTTCAGATCTGGGGTCACTTTTGCTTCAAATTCATTAAATATTTCGTTAGGGTCTTCTGTGTCACCTGCTGCAAAAATATTTTTAAAGTATGTTTCAGCGACATTTGCTATATCTTCGTTACTCATAGCCATTACTCCATCCGGACCTTTTAGTCTCCAGATTTTATTACGTTTGCATCGTAGCTTGGTGTAGCGGTGAAACAATTGGGTGTTTCTATCTCCTGCTTGAAGCCATTTGATTCTAGATTTGTCTCTCCAGAATCTCTCTTCATTGTTAAAGGCCACTTCAAGCTTTCTCTCAAGTTCAGTAATGTGTTCTCCACCTTGTACCCTTGCTGCCCTTAGTGTACTAATCTCTTCCTAAATTAGTTTGATTACTTTGGCTAAATTGGACTGAGTAGATTGCTGTCATTGGACCAATGAATGCCTACAAATCTTTAGTTTTTGTGCTAGGATATACATTGGCGATCCATCTATTCTCGTGCTCCAAGCCTCCTTGATTCTATGTTTTATCTCTTCAACACCACACCACCGTTCTTGAAACTTAAACCTTCTTTTAGAGCGATGAGCGGTAGGGCTAGTATTAAGAATGAGTGGTGCGTGGTTGGAACCATCCTCACTAAGCCTTGTAACGATTGCATTTGGGTAGACATCTAACCAATCGACCCCTGCCATCATCCAATCTAGCCTCTCCTCAATTAATTCCTGCCCTTGTCTTCTATTCGACGACGTGAAGGGCCGCCCTATCATGCTAAGATCCTTTAGACTATTTTCATCAATGAATTCATTAAAATCATTAATGGAAGTAGGTGATTTTGTGCTACCCCCACCTTCTCATGCTATCTGGAAATAGCATTAAAATCTCCCAAAATGAGCACCCTACCAGTTAACATGTCTAGAACTGAAGCCACTTCTTCAAACTGCCCCCTTTGAATCTGATCACTACAGCTGAGGTACATTCTACCATGCCCCAGTCCATATTCATCTCTGTATCCTTCACTTTGGTAGCTATGAAGAAGTCATTTGATCTAACAACTTCCACCTCATACCCTTCTTTCCAAGCCAATGCAAGCCCACTAGTTGTCTCCATCGGGTCACAAAGAAACCAATCATTGAAACCACTTGCTCTGAGTTTTTTTTCCACCTGACGAGATTGGTTTTTAGTTTCACAGAAGAAACCAATCTCGAGAGGGTAGGATCGACAAATCCTTTTCATGTTGTGAACTGTCAGAAGTCTCCCAAAATCCCGACAGTTTCACATTAGCACTCTCATGTCGCCTGGGGCGCCAATTGATGGCTGGCGCCCTCTACCTCAGCAGCATCATTACGGTCTCCTTCCGAACATAATTTCTTCTGTGGATTCACATTCTCCTTTCCTTCAAACCCCTTTTCTAGCAATCTGCTTAAGTTTTGATATTTTATGACCCCTAAATATTGAGGTTGCCTCATTATGTTCAGATTGCATAATGTCACGTTTGGATTTTTCCTTCAGCACATCTTCACTCTTTGTCTTCGACCCTGCATCATTTGATTTCTCTCTTGAACCTCCTCCGCCCTCAATTCTCGGTATATGGCCAAGACTTAAAGTCTCATTTGATTCTTCTTGTTGCTCCTTTACTGACAAACTGGAAAAACTATTGAGTAGCCAGGCGGGCATTGGCTTCTTTTTTGGCTTATCTTTCTTCTGGTTTCTGTCAGACTCAAAGTTTTTGTTCCTAGAATCTACCACTTTAACATGGCACCCAGTTTGGTCTGCTTTTATCCATTTTCCCACCTTATCCTCCTTAACTTGCCCCAGAGTCGTGTCCCTCATGAGAGCCTGGCACAACTGAGCTTCATGTCCGAATTTGGCACAATATGTGCAGAACTTTCCAACGCGTTCATATCTTAAACCAATCTATATCAGTTTCTGGTCAGGCCCTATAATTTTAACACTGTCTCTGATGCGTTTGTTGGCATCCAGCTCCACTTTGACTTTGATAATTCTCACTTCCTTCCCTTTTACGTCAAAGAGTCCCATGTCAGTCACCCTTCCAATACTATTTCCCATCTTCCAACCTGCTTCAATTGTCTTAAAGCTCTCTGGTAGCCCCCAAATCTGATTCCGGACCGGGAATGTATTGATCTGCTCAGCAATAGGCTGATCTTGCTCAGTTCATCTTCTCACATGAAAAACATAATCCTTAAACAGTCATGGCCATCCTTTTTCTATTCTTATTATATCCATCTCATTGCCAAAGAAGAATTGAAATAAATTATCCCTTTTACTTGCTGCCCTGAAACCCTCAAGTCTTTTCCAAATAACGCGTAGTGCACCCTCCATTGTCCCCATAGAAAAAGGTTTATCAGCAAAAACCTTTCTTATGAGACTGTTGACACAAGCGTTGATAGCCCCTTATATCCTCCTCCTTCAACTCCACCACTAGATCTTCTTCATTGTCGTTGTCTTCTTTATTGCCTCGGTTGATTCTTCTCCCTAATTCCATACTCCTGGTTAGGTTATGAATTCAAATTTCAAATAATTCAAATATATATGTTAATAAAATTAGTATTGGGCTATAGTTTAATTAGAGAATTATATTATAAATAGGGATATGATACAATAATGTAAGGGACAAGATGTAATTGAAAACTTTACTTTGTGTGTGTTTGGATTACAGTTTACATACGGGAGTTTACATAAAATTAATTTTGCAAACTTGATTTTGATTAAAAGTAAGTTTGTGTTAACGCGATTTATGTTTGACAATCTTTATGTCAAAATGGATTATAGTAAAATAAATGTTGTTTAGATTATACTACTCAAAATTATTTTTAGATAAAAAATTACTAAAAGAGACATCAATTTAAATAATTTTTTAT
>NC_029788.2:23425040-23452308 GCF_000816755.2 Arachis ipaensis
TTAACAGAGTCAAACAAAAATCAAAAAAATTTCATACAAAACGAAAATAAAGTATAGTAAAGAATAGAAAAAAAATACTCATACAAATAAAAAACAATAAAAATTTTATAAAATCAATAACATATATATCATATGAACAAAAAAATTACAATAAGAAGTAAATAAAATTCATATGAATAAAACTAAATAAAAAGATAAAAAATTTTATACACAACATAAACATAGTACAATAAAAGATAGAAAAAAAGAATTTATATAAACAAAAAATATTAAAAATATCATAAAAAATAAAAATTTATATCAACAATAGTTGTCATATGAATAAAAAATACAATAAAAAATCATATAAACAAAACCAAATAAAAATAAAAAAAAACTTCATAAAAAATATACATATAAAAATAGTATAGTAAATGATAAAAAAAAAGATTATGCTACGTGTACACCAAAATCAGTTCCCAAAGTTAGTCATAAATATAAAATACATGTTAAAATATAAATACACATAGAAAATAAATTAAACCACACATGTATTTATATACAAATACATTGGTGGTTGATTTTAGTGGTTGAATTTGGTGTACAAATAGCATTTTTGAAAAAAAAACTCATATGAACTAGGAGGTAGTATGAATTCTAAAAATATAACATCAGAACACTAAAAAAATAATATAAAAAATATTTATCATATAAATAAAAAATACAATAAAAAATATAAAAATCAAAATATGAAAGTGGGTACTAAAAGTAATAAAAAATTAAAATATTTATCTTAGCAGTGTTTCAAACAAATCTGAAAGATATTGATGAAAAAAAAATTGGAACAAAGAACACAAAGAACTACTATGAAAGTTATATGTTTAATTTGTATCCTTTTTATAGAAGAAAATAAAGGGTAGGATTGGTAGAAAAGAAATAAAATTTTCATCTAATTTTTCAATGGTAATCAGCCTTCCCAACGTGAACGCAGAAGCTACAATTTTTAGCTTTACGTGAACGTACGTTCAGAGGTGAAAGCACTTATGCCTTTAGAGGTTCCAAAAATTGCCAAACATAAGAGTGGAGCATTCAAGACACTCAAACGAGTTTTATCTTCCCTAACGTAAACCCCAAACACACCCTTTCTCTCTTTGGCCCTAGTATTAGGGATTTCTATTGTAACAACCCAACTTCTAGCATGTCATGACCAATGCTAGCCTCCAAGCGCTACTTCACGACTTTTCTTAGATACTCTAAACCTTATATTAAATATATACATATGAGCCTATAGCGCTTGTCGAGATCGCGTGTTAGATAGATATAACGGAATAAGAAATAGTTAAACGGATAATATCTACATGAAGCATAGAAAACATATATAGTAATATCATACACATATGCCCGAATGCTCATTTAGTACATCATAGTTCACGCCAGATTATGTCGTTACTTATTTATGAAAATATTTATAGACTCCATTATTTATATTAACAAGCTTTGACTCATAAGAGTCACCCTAGTTTAGGACCCGTTCTAACCTTTTCAGATAGATATTTACAAAATCAACTAGCCCTTTAAAATTCTATACAGAGCAAAGGCAAAGACCACTACAACTATTGCTACTTTTACTGCTATTGCTCATGGATATCTTGGTAGCTGAGAAAAAACTGTGCTGAAGTAAGGAAAGAGTCATCAGACACACCGTGATGTTGTTGCTCGCCTGTCCAAATGCGGAGAACTCAAAGAAGAACATGCTGGTTCCCATCTGCGAAACGAGAAAAAGTAAGGGGGTGAGAACCTAAGGTTCCCAGCAGGGTACTACATGTAAAACCTAAGGACTTCTGCAACCTAAGGACTTCTGCAACCTAAGGACTTCTGTAACCTAAGTCTAAGAGTTTGCGTAGTTGTGTCAGTAAGTCTCGCAAATAAGTATAAGCACAAGTATATAGCAGAACAGTAAACAAGCACAGAGTACAGGAAGTAGAGATAAATCATAATCACAGAGAAATGCAGTAACCAAGTATGATGCATGCTTGGTCCTATGCAAGCCATGAGCTCATGCGTCAGTTGACTACCTGCCACCCAACGTTACCTATGAACTAGTCCTAGATATGGTTTTCGCAAATGCGTACATTCTACATACGTGCCTAATGGACAAAATCACGTGCGTTTTGGCAACTGGTAATCGTCACAGAGCTTGACGCCATAGTATGCTAAGAGTTAGAGGAATAGGTTTCAACACAAAATGTGGGTATCCCTACAACGTATGATTTTGGTTTTGTCGGAGCAAAAACTCCTCCTCCCCAGCTATTCTCTTAGGATGGTTCTGGTTCCATCAGAACAGATGCTCCTCCTCCTCATTTAATCTCTTTGCACATTGGGATTTACACACTACAAGAAAAATACCCTTTCAGCCACACTTTTTTTAAGCTTCATTTGAAAAGGGTGTCCTATTCTATGAATGGCTATGCTTTTCTCTGTGTTTCCTTTTTATAAGAGAATAGTAAACACAATTGTGGTAACATTTAAAAGGTGTAGCCTTATATACAATAAAAATTATTTATAAAGCGTAGCCTTATGTTGATATCTATGAATATACTTTTCGTACCAAAGGGAGCGCTTTTAAAAAGTAACTTATTTATTATGTTTTGGGTGCGCTTCAAAAGTGATGCCTAATGTATTTAGGCGAAATGCTTGACACTTACTGAATTTGTTCACCCTTTTTCCCCAAAGCACAGAACACCTAGTGAATTTTTTTCGCACATACACTTGGTGAATTTTTTTCACCTTTCCCCTGAGCTATCATCGTTTCGCACAAAGCTAAGAGAGAGTTCATACGCCATCACATGGCTCTTCTCCTTGCACCACATCCTCACACGGCTCTGCTACGCCACGCCACCACTGCGGCTCTGTTACACCGCACCGCTGCCGCAGCTCTGCCACTTCGCAATGATGCCGCAGCTCTCTTACGTTGCACCACCACCTCGGCGTGCTCTTCTGCTTTGCTCCATGTCTCCTTTGCCAATCGTGCCACCTCTGCTCCGTCTATCCCTGCTCGATTCGCTCTCTCATCCACAATAGATAGGCTTTTAATTTTTTTCCTGATTTAGGCAATTAGGGTTCCTAATTCCCACTCCCTAATCACTAGCCTGTGTTAAATTTAATTAGGGTTCCTATATCACAATTTTGTTTTTAATTAGGATTTTTCTATGTCTGGTTCAATTTTTGTCATGCTGTCTGTGTTAGAAGCTTTTTCGTGTCACATTTGAGCATTGCTTGTTATTATTAGTGTTAAATTCTAGTTTTGTTGTTTATTCAATTTGTGATGAATTAGGGGTTTTTAGCTTTCTCGTGTTATAGCTATTGGATATGCCACTAGGAATTGGGGGTTTTAGCTTTAGAACGATCCACCTGAATCGCATTATCCTGCAGATCAATGGCGAGCAATAGACTTTCTTTTTCTCTCGGTGTCATTTAATCAGAAAAGAGGAGAAACTATTAGTAAGTGTAGCTTCTGCTAAATGCTTCCATTCATTCATTCATCTTCATCTTTTTATTCCTACTACTGAATGCATAGTGACTAAAACAAAAAAGAAAAATGAATGTTGCTTTGTGTGCCTCCGTGCTTTAAATGTAATTCATGTACCTAAGCCAAATTGCAACCTGTTTTGATTACATTTTTGTTAATATGCTTTGTTGTAAGATCATAAAGCTAAGGGTGTTCAAAACTTATTCTAATGGAGACGAGAATATTATCAGCTTTTATTCAGAATAATTCCAGTTCCTGCTTTTGATTGGATTGGCAAAATTAATATAAAATCAATAGAGATAGGACTTGAGGCTAATTTATTTTACAAATCAACTCATTTTTTTCTTGGATTTGGTGGAAATCAGAAAGTGGTTGGTGCGCGGAATTACACTTCACACAACTGAACCATCAAGTAAATTGGGTCGTCTAAGTAATACCTGAGTGAGTCAGGGTCGATCCCACGGGGATTGTTGGCTTGAATCAAGCTGTGGTTATCTTGTAAGTCTTAGTCAGGTGGATAGAAAAGTTGTTTGTTTGTTTAAAGCACATAAAAGTAAAATAAAGATAACGTTACTCAATTGAAGGTGAATGCAATGATTAGAAGATGGTTAAGGCTTCAGAGATGCTTTATTCTTCTGGATTAATTCAGTCTCACTGTCTATACCAAATGTGAATGATTTCTTCTACGCCAAGCTGTATGTGATCAACACCTTTCTTGAGAGGTCGCCGATCTTCCTCCAGGCTGAACACCAGGGTTAGTGCGCATCCAGTCTGATTGAGGGTGAAGCTCCTGCAGTACATTTCCCTTGATGATCCTACTCAAAACACCACAGACAAGGTTGAATCTTTCGGATCAGAGAATACTGTGCCTTTGGTTCTAGACTTTACCACAAAGATCCTAATCTCCCCATACCTCGGCTGAACTGGTGTCTCGAGAAGTCCCAATGAAGTCGTGGATTAACCATCTAAGAGATGTATAATCAAGCTAGTGGTTCATTGATATCTGATGAAAGACGCTCACTGAACCCATGTAGAATAGAGATAACCTTGTGCCGGTTCAACTCATTCATAAGGTTGAAGAACGAAGATACATCTTAGAATAGAGAATCAAACACGAATTGAGATAGAACAGTATACTTTTATTAATCCATAAAACTCAGCAGAGCTCCTCCCCTTAACCTAGGAGGTTTAGAGACTCATACTGATAGAAAATATAATGAAAGGTTCGAAAAATGATAGGAGAGATTCTAAACAAGGGTGATCTTCTCCTTTTTATACTAAACTAATGACTAAGGATTACATAAAAAGGGTAAAACAGTCTTTTAGTGCAAAAATCCATTTCTGGGGCTCACTTGGTGAGTGTTTGGGCTGAGCTTTAGTGTTTCTCACGTGTTAAGACTCCCTAGGGGCGTTGAACGCTGGATAGGAGCCCCCTTTTGGGCGTTGGACGCTGGTCTCCTCCTTGTGGGCGCTGGACGCCAAAATAGAGTAGATAGCTGGCATTGAACGCTAGTTTTGGGCCTTCAATTCTAAAGCAAAGTAGAAACTATTATACATTGCTGGAAAGCTCTGAATGTTAGCTTTCCATAGCTGTTGAGAACGCTCTATTTGGACTTCTGTAGCTCCAGAAAAGCTCTTTCGAGTGCAAGGAGGTCAGATTCTGACAACATCTGCAGTGCTTTCTCTGCCTCTGAATCAGGCTTTTGCTCCAGCTTCTCAATTTCAGTAAAAAATATCTGAAATTGAAGAAAAACACAAAAACTCGTGGTAGAATCCAAAAATATGAATTTTGTACTAAAAACTATGAAAATATAATAAAACTTAAATAAAACATGTTAAAAACTATATGAAAATGATGCCGAAAAGCGTATAAAATATCCACTCATCACAATACCAAACTTAAACTGTTGCTTGTCCCCAAGTAACTAAAAATAAAGTAGGATAAAAAGAATAGTAAGATACAATAAATCTCAAAGTTTTCAATGAAGCTCAGTTTTGATTAGATGAGCGGGACTTAGTAGCTTTTTGCTTCTGAATAGTTTTGGCATCTCACTATCCATTGAAACTCAGAAGTGTTGGTCTCTTTAGGAACTTAGAGTCCAGATGATATTATTGACTCTCCTAGTTTAGTTCTTCTTGATTCTTGACAGTCTTGGCTGTGGTCCTAAGCACTTTATTTTTCAGTATTACCACCGGATACATAAATGCCACAGACACTTAACTAGGTGAACCCTTTCGGATTGTGATACAGATTTGCTAGAATCCCTAGATAGAGATGTCCAGAGTTCTTAAGCACACTCTTTTTGCTTTGGATCATGACTTTAACTGCTCAATCTCAAGCTTTTCACTTGACACCTTCACATCACAAGCATATAGTTAGGGACACTATTCATTTGAAGTGCTTAGGCTAAGATTTTGTTTCTTTTAGGCCCTCTTAACCATTGATGCTCAAAGCCTTGGATCCTTTTACCCTTGCCTTTTAGTTTAAAGAGTTATTGGCTTTTTGCTCTTGCTTTTTAGTTTAAAGAGCTATTGGCTTTTTCTATTTTTTGTTTGTTTCTCTTTTTTTTCAGCTTGCTTTCTCTCTCTCTCTCTCTCTCTCTCTCTCTCTCTCTCTCTCTCTCTCTTTTTGATGTTTTTTTTTTGTTTCAAGAATCAATTTTTGGATTTTTCAGATTACCAATAATACTTCTCATTTTTTATAATTCTTTTAAGAGCCAACATTCTTAATTCCAACTTCAAATATGCACTGTTTATTCATACATTCAGAAAACAAAAACAATGCCACCACATCAAAATAATTAATTATTCTTAATATATAACTCGAAATTCATGCATCTTACTTTTCTTTTTCAATAAAATAATTTTTCTTTTAAGCAAGGTGAGAGATGAATGGAATATTTCATAGCTTTAAGACATAAAGACAGATGATCATGCACTAGAAACAGACAATAAAATAGAATACATGGAAAACAGAAAAATAACATAAGTAAGCAGGAGATAAAAGGAACGGATCCACCTTAGTGACGGTGACTATTGCTCCCTTTAGAGAAGCCAATGGACCGCTTGATCTCTTCTATGTCAAGCCCTTGTCTCTGTTGTTCTTCCCTCATGGCTTTTTGATCTTATCTTATGTTATGGAGGATGGTGGAGTGCTCTTGATGTCCCATCCTTAGTTGATACATGTTGGAGCTCAATTCTTCTAGAGAAGTGTGCAATTGGTCCCAAAAAATTTTTTAGGGAGGAAAATACATCCTTGAGGTTTCTTAGTGATTTCTTGTTGAGGCAGCTCCACATGCTCTTGCTTTGGTCCATTTGCTGGTTCTCTAACATGCTCCATCTTTCTTTTAGTGATGGGCTTGTTCTATGGTTCCACCAGTCTTTGGTGTCATACTTAGGAGTGGTAGAAGTCAAAAAGCAAAGCTTTTGCAACACCAAACTTAAGAGTTTTACTCGTCCTCGAGCAAATATGAATAACTGGGAATGAGAGAGTTAGGTGGGGTAGGTGGAGTTTTTGTGGGACCCACAGGTCCTAGGAGGCTAGAGAATTCAAATTCTCTGCCCCCTTGTGGGTGTTGAATGCCTGATGAGCGGATAATTTATACGCTTTTTGGCATTGTTTTTAGTATGTTTTTAGTATATTTTAATTAGTTTTTATTATATTTTTATTAGTTTTTAAATAAAAATCACTCTTCTAGACTTTACTATGAGTTTGTATATTTTTCTGTGATTTCAGGTATTTTCTGGCTGAAATTGAGGGACCTGAGCAAAAATCTGATTCAGAGGCTGAAAAAGGACTGCAGATGCTGTTGGATTCGGACCTCCCTGCACTTGAAGTGAAATTTCTGGAGCTACAGAAGTTCAATTGGTGCGCTCTCAATTGCGTTGGAAAGTAGACATCATGGGCTTTCCAGAAATGTATAATAGTCCATACTTTGCCCAAGATTTGATGGCCCAAACTGATGTTCCAAGTCAGCTCAAGAATTCTGGCGTTTAACTCCAAAACTGGCACAAAAGCTGGAGTTAAACGCCCAAACTGGCACAAAAGCTGGCGTTTAACTCCAAGAAAAGTCTCTACACATGAAAGCTTCAATGCTCAGTCCAAGCACACACCAAGTGGGCCCGAAAGAAGATTTCTGCATTAATTACTGATTTCTGTAAACCCTAGGCTACTAGTTCTCTATAAATAGGACCTTATACTACTGTATTTTAAAATCTTTGGACGTTTAGTCCCTAGACCTTGGAGGCTGGCCATTCGGCCATGCTTACACCACTATCACTTTTGTATTCTCAACGGTGGAGTTTCTACACTCCATAGATTAAGGTGTGGAGCTCTGCTGTTCTTCATGAATTAATACAAAGTACTATTGTTTTTCTATTCAACTCAAGTCTATTTCTTCTCCAAGATATTCATTCGTTCTTCAACTTGATGAATGTGATGATCCGTGACACTCATCATCATTCTCACCCATGAACATGTGCCTGACAACCACCTCTGTTCTACTAGCAATGGCTTGAATGCGTATCTCTTGGGTTTCTAATCTAAGATTGGAACCTTCGTGGTATAGGCTAGAATTATTGTCGGCCATTCCTGAGATCTGGAACGTCTAAACCTTTTCTGTGGTATTCTGAGTAGGATCTGGGAAGGGATGACTGTGATGAGCTTCAAACTCGCGATTGTGGGGCGTGTGACAGACGCAAAAGGATCAATGGATCCTATTCCGACATGATCGAGAACCGACAGATGATTAGCTGTACGGTGACAGAGCATTTGGAATGTTTTCACTGAGAGGACGGGAAGTAGCCATTGACAACGGTGATGCCCAACATAAAGCTTGCCATGGAAAGGAGTATGAATGATTGGAAGAAGGCAATAGGAAAGCAGAGGTTCAGGGGGAACAAAGCATCTTCATACGCTTATCTGAAATTCTAACCAAAGAATTACATAAGTATCTCTATCTTTATTTTATGTTTTATTTATCTTTTAATTATCAATTCTCATTCACCATCTGAATTCGCCTGACTGAGATTTACAAGGTGACCATAGCTTGCTTCAAGCCGACAGTCTCCCTGGGATCGACCCTTACTCACGTAAGGTTTATTACTTGGATGACCCAGTGCACTTGCTGGTTAGTTGTGCGGAATTGTGACAAAGTGTGATTCACATTTGAGAGCTCCAAGTCTTTGGCGCCATTGTTGATGATCACAATTTCGTGCACCAAGTTTTTGGCACCATTGCCGGGGATTGTTCGAGTTTGGACAACTGACGGTTCATCTTGTTGCTTAGATTAGGTACTTTTCAGAATTTTTAAGAATGGATTCTAGAGTTTCAAGGTGATGTTCTTATCATCACAAAAGCTGATTGATTCTCATCAATTTAGCTGCTGAATGTAATGTCCTACTAAAGCTTGGCCAAACATGTCTAATTTTTTTTAGACTGAAGCTTTAAACTAACATTGCATGATTCCTGGAATTCTTATTAAAAGTTTTGAATCCCTTTATTTTTTTTCCATATAAGTTTCGAAAATCACAAAAAAATTTTATAAAATTTTAAAAATAAAAAAAATATTTTATGTTTCTTGTTTGAGTCTAGTATCAATTTTTAAGTTTGGTGTCAATTGCATTCTTCTTGCATTTTTTGAAAACATGCAATATGTTCTTCATTAATCTTCAAGTTGTTGATGATTTCATTGCTCTAATCTTTAAATTCTCTTGTTTTGTGTGTTTTGTTGTTTCTCACATGCATTCTCAATTTGTTAGTGTCTCCTATATGAAAATTTTTAAGTTTGGTGTCCTGCATGCATTGTTTAGTTGATCTTAGTTGCATTTTTTACTATTTCTCATCATTAAAAATTCAAAAATATTTTCAAAATTGTGTCTTTTCAAGTCAATAATACAGAGAATTGAAGATTCAGAACATTCAGCAGAGGAATCAAACAGAAAAAGCTGGACATTCAAAACGCCCAGTGAAGAAGGAAAATTGGCATTTAAACGCCAGCCAGGGTACCCGGCTGGGCGTTTAATGCCCAAAAAGGTAGCATTTTGGGCGTTAAACGCCAGAATAGATGCCATTCTGGGCGTTTAACGCCAGAAGGACACAAGAGGGAAGATTTTGTTTTTAATTCAATTTTTTTTTCAAATCTTCATAATTTTTCAAAATCAAATCTTTTTCAAATCATATCTTTTCAATCATATCTCTTCAAAATCAATTTCTTTCCATTTTTTATTATTTTCAAAAATCCTTGTTATAATTAATGATTTACTTCAAAATTTTCAAGTTGTTACTTGCCTATTAAGAAAGGATCAAACTTTAAATTTTAGAATCATATCTTTTAATTTCTTGTTAGTCAAGTAATCAACTTTAATTTTAAAAGCTTTCTTTTTCTAAATTGATTTTCAAACATATCTTCTCAATCATATCTTGTCAATCACATCTTTTTCAAAATTAACTCTCAGTCATATCTTCTTAATTTCTAATTTCAAAATCTTTTTTCAAAATCACTTAATTTCTTTCCCAATTTTAGTTTTCGAAAATCTCAATCAAATTTTCAAAATTTCTTTTTAATTATTTCAAAATCTTTTACTTTAATTTTGAAAATTCTTCCCCTCTTCTCACATCCTTCTATTTAAAGGACTAACACTCTTCCTCAAGGTACAATTCGAACTCCCTCCTTCTTTATATGTTTGAATTCTCTTCTATCTACCTCCTCCTTCTATTCTTCTTTTCCTCTGACACCTCAAGGAATCTCTATACCGTGACATAGAGGATTCTCTACTTTCTTGTTCTCTTCTCTTTCATATGAGCAGGAACAAAGATAAAGGCATACTTATTCAAGCTGATCCTGAACCTGAAAGGACCTTGAAGAGAAAGCTAAGAGAAGCTAAAGAACAATTCTCTTTAGAGGGCCTAACAGAGCTTTTCAAGGAAGAAGAAACCATGACAGCCAAAAACAACAATGCCAACAATGCAAGGAAGGTGCTTGGTGACTTTACTGCACCTACTCCCGACTTCTATGGGAGAAGCATCTCAATCCCTGCCATTGGAGCAAACAACTTTGAGCTTAAGCCTCAATTAGTTTCCCTAATACAACAGAATTGCAAGTTTCATGGACTTCCATTGGAAGATCCTCATCAGTTCTTAGATGAATTCTTGTAAATCTGTGACACTGTCAAGACCAATGGGGTTGACTCTGAAGTCTACAGACTTATGCTTTTTCCTTTTGCTGTAAGAGACAGAGCTAGGACATGGTTGGATTCACAACCTAAAGAAAGCCTGAACTCATGGGAAAAGCTATTTAATGCCTTCTTGGCAAAGTTCTTTCCACCTCAAAAATTGAGCAAGCTTAGAGTGGAAGTCCAAACCTTCAGACAAAAGGAAGGAGAATCCCTCTATGAAGTTTCGAAAAGATACAAGCAATTGATCAGAAGATGTCCTTCTGACATGCTTTCTGAATGGAGCATCATAGGTATTTTCTGTGATGGTCTGTTTGAACTATCCAAGATGTCATTGGATAGCTCTGCTGGATGATCTCTTCATCTAAAGAAGATGCCTGCAGAAGCTCAGGAACTCATTGAAATGGCTGCAAATAACCAATTCATGTACACTTCTGAAAGGAATCCTGTGAATAATGGGATAGCTCAGAAGAAAGGAGTTCTTGAGATTGATACTCTGAATGCCATATTGGCTCAGAATAAAATATTGACCCAACAAGTCAATATGATTTCTCAGAGTCTGTCTAGAATGCAAGCAGCAATAGGCAGTACTAAGGAAGCTTTCTCTAAAGAAGAAGCTTATGATCCTGAGAACCCAGCAATGGAAGAGGTGAATTACATGGGAGAACCCTATGGAAACACCTATAATCCTTCATGGAAAAATCATCCAAATCTCTCATGGAAGGATCAACAGAGACCCCAACAAGGTTTCAACAACAATAATGGTGGAAGAAACAGGTTTAGCAATAGCAAGCCTTTTCCATCATCTTCTCAGCAACAGACAGAGAATTCTAAGCAAAGCCACTCTGACTTAGCAACCATTGTCTCTGATCTAATCAAAACCACTCAAAGTTTCATGACTGAAACAAGGTCCTCCATTAGAAATTTGGAGGCACAAGTGGGTCAGCTGAGTAAGAAAATTACTGAACTCCCTCCTAGCACTCTCCCAAGCAACACAGAAGAGAATCCAAAAAGAGAGTGCAAGGCCATAACCACAACCCATACGGCCGAACCTGGAGAGGAGGAAGAGGCATTGATCTCCACTGAGGAAGACCTCAATGGACGTCCACTGACCTCCATGGAGTTCCCTAATGGGGAACCATGGGAATCTGAGGCTCAGACTGAGACCATAGAGATTCCATTGAATTTACTTCTGCCATTCATGAGCTCTGATGAGTATTCTTCCTCTGAAGAGGATGAAGATGTTACTAAAGAGCGAGTTGCTAAGTACCTTGGAGTAATCATGAAGCTAAATGCCAAGTTGTTTGGTAATGAGACTTGGGAGGATAAACCTCCATTGCTCATCAAAGAACTGGATGACTTGACTAGGCAGAGATTACCTCTGAAGAGACAAGATCCTGAAAAGTTCTTAATACCTTGTACCATAGGCACCATGACCTTTGAGAAGGCTCTGTGTGACCTAGGGTCAAGCATAAACCTCATGCCTCTCTCTGTAATGGAGAAGCTAGGGATCATTGAGGTACAAGCTGCAAGAATCTCACTAGAGATGGCAGATAATTCTAAGAAACAGGCTTATGGACTTGTAGAGGATGTCTTGGTAAAAGTTGAAGGCCATTACATCCCTACTGATTTTATAATCTTAGAGACTAGGAAGTGTATGGATGAATCCATCATCCTTGGCAGACCCTTCCTAGCCACAGCAAAAGCTGTGATTGATGTTGACAGAGGAGAATTGATAATTCAAGTGAATGAAAACTCCCTTGTGTTTAAAGCTCAAGGATATCCCTCTGTCACCATGGATAGGAAGCATGAAGAACTTCTCTCAATACAGAGTTAAACAGAGCCCCCACAGTCAAACTCTAAGTTTGGTGTTGGGAGGCCACAACCAAACTTTAAGTTTGGTGTTGAACCCCCACATTCAAACTCTAAGTTTAGTATTGGGAGGTTCCAACATTGCTCTAAACATCTGTAAGGCTCCATGAGAGCCCACTGTCAAGCTATTGACATTAAAGAAGCGCTTGTTGGGAGGCAACCCAATCTTTACTTATCTATGTTAAATTTCTATTTTCTTTTGTCATTTTATGTTTTCTGTAGGTTGATGATCATGAGAAGTCACAAAAACAATTGAAAAAGCAAAAACAGAAGGAAAAATAGAATGAAAAATAGAACACCCTGGAGGAGAAACTTACTGGCGTTTAAACGCCAGTAAGGGTAGCAGAATGGGCGTTAAACGCCCAGTCTGGCACCATTCTGGGCGTTTAACGCCAGAAATGGGCACCAGACTGGCGTTTAACGCAAGGAATGGGTAAGAAGCTGGCGTTAAATGCCAGAAATGGGCAGCTGCCTGGCGTTTAACGCCAGGATTGGCAGCAAGGGGCGTTTTACACGCCACATGGTGCAGGGATGAGAAATCCTTGATACCTCAGGATCTGTGGACCCCACAGGATCCTCACTACCCCACCTCTCTCTCCTCTTCACCCATTCACCATTCACCAATCACCTCAATACCTCTTCCCCAAAAACCCCTCACCTATCAAATCCCACCATTCTCTTCACCACTTACATCCATCCTTCATAAAACCCCACCTACCTCACCATTCAAATTCAAACCACTTTCCCTCCCAAACCCACCCTATATGGCCGAACCCAAACCCCCTCTCCATTCCTATATAAACCCATCTTCACTCCTTTATTTTCACACAATATACACACCACCTATCCCCCTTGGCCGAAACACATAGCCCCCTTCATCTCCTCTATTTCTTCTTCTTCTACTCTCTTCTTTCTTCTTTTGCTCGAGGACGAGCAACTTCTAAGTTTGGTGTGGTAAAAGCTAAAGCTTTTTGTTTTTCCATAACCATTTATGGCACCAAAGGCCAGAGAAACCTCTAGAAAGAGGAAAGGGAAGGCAAAAGCTTCCACCTCCGAGTCATGGGAGATGGAGAGATTCCTCTCAAGGGTGCATCAAGACCACTTCTATGAAGTTGTGGCCAAGAAGAAGGTGATCCCCGAGGTCCCTTTTAAGCTCAAAAAGGGCGAATATCCGGAGATCCGACATGAGATCTGAAGAAGAGGTTGGGAAGTTCTCACCAACTCCATTCAACAAGTCGGAATCTTAATGGTTCAAGAGTTCTATGCCAATGCATGGATCACCAAGAACCATTATCAAAGTGTGAACCCGGACCCCAAGAATTGGCTTACAATGGTCCGAGGGAAATACTTAGATTTCAGTCCGGAAAATGTAAGGTTGGCATTCAACTTGCCCATGATGCAA
Source organism: Arachis ipaensis (assembly GCF_000816755.2). NCBI lineage: Eukaryota > Viridiplantae > Streptophyta > Magnoliopsida > Fabales > Fabaceae > Arachis > Arachis ipaensis. The sequence continues at coordinate 23,438,996 of NC_029788.2, forward strand.
GGAGATGCACACCCATACACTAGAAAGGTCAACTTTGATCAAAGGTTGGACCAAGCCCTCATGGACATCTGTGAAGAGGGCGCTCAATGGAAGAGTGATTCAAGAGGAAAGCCGGTTCAACTAAGAAGGCATGACCTCAAGCCCGTGGCTAGGGGATGGTTAGAGTTCATCCAATGCTCAATCATTCCTACTAGCAACCGATCTGAAGTTACTATAGACTGGGCTATCATGATTCATAGCATCATGATTAGAGAGGAAGTAGAAGTTCATGAGGTTATATCCCAAGAACTCTACAAGGTGGCGGACAAGTCCTCCACTATGGCAAGGTTAGCCTTCCCTCATCTCATTTGTCACCTCTGCAATTCAGCTGGAATTGACATAGAGGAAGACATCCTCATTGATGAGGACAAGCCCATCACTAAGAAAAGGATGGAGCAAACAAGAGATCCCACTCATGGACAAGAGCATGAGAAATTTCCTCATCATGAAATCCCTGAGATGCCTTAAGGGATGCATTTTCCTCCATAAAACTATTGGGAGCAAATCAATACCTCCCTAGGAGAATTAAGTTCCAACATGGGACAACTAAGGGTGGAGCACCAAGAGCATTCCATCCTCCTCCATGAAATTAGAGAAGACCAAAGAACCATGAGAGAGGAGCAACAAAGGCAAGAAAGAGACATTGAGGAGCTCAAGCACTCCATAAGATCTTCAAGAGGAAGAACAAGCCGCCATTACTAACGTGGACCCGTTCTTTAATTTCCTTGTTCTTTATTTTTTGTTTTTTGAAAAATATGCCTTATGTTTATTTATGTTTGTGTCTTTATTATATGATCATTAGTGTCTAAGTGTCTATGCCTTAAAGCTATGAAAATGAATCCATCACCTTTCTTAAATGAAAAATATTTTTAATTGAAAAAGAAAAAGAAGTGCATGAATTTCAAATTTTAAAACAGTTTAATTATTTTGATGTGGTGGCAATGCTATTGTTTTTCTGAATGAATGCTTGAACAGTGCATATTTTTGAATTTGTTGATTCATGAATGTTAAAATTGTTGGCTCTTGAAAGAATGATGGGAAAAGGAGAAATGTTATCTGATGATCTGAAAAATCATAAAATTGATTCTTGAAGCAAGAAAAAGCAGTGAAAAGCTTGCAAAAAAAAGAAAAAAAAAAGAAGAAAAAGAAAAGCAAGCAGAAAAAGCCAATATCCCTTTAAACCAAAAGGCAAGGGTGATAAAAAGGATCCAAGGCTTTGAGCATCGGTGGATAGAAGGGCCCACAGGAATAAAATCCTGGCCTAAGCGGCTAAACCAAGCTGTCCCTAACCATGTGCTTGTGGCGTGAAGGTGTCAAGTGAAAACTTGAGACTGAGCGGTTAAAGTCGAGGTCCAAAGCAAAAAGAAGAGTGTGCTTAAGAACCCTGGATACTTCTAATTGGGGACTCCAGCAAAGCTGAGTCACAATCTGAAAAGGTTCACCCAGTTATGTGTCTGTGGCATTTATGTATCCGGTGGTAATACTGGAAAACAAAGTGCTTTGGGCCACGGCCAAGACTCATAAAGTAGCTGTGTTCAAGAATCAACATACTTAACTAGGAGAATCAATAACACTATCTGGATTCTGAGTTCCTATAAATGCCAATCATTCTGAACTTCAAGGAATAAAGTGAGATGCCAAAACTGTTCAGAAGCAAAGAGCTAAAAGCCCCGCTCATCTAATTAATACTGATCTTCATAGATATTTTTGGAATTCATTGTATATTCTCTTCTTTTTATCTTATTTGATTTTCAGTTGCTTGGGGACAAGCAACAATTTAAGTTTGGTGTTGTGATGAGCGGATAATTTATACGCTTTTTGGCATTATTTTTAGTATGTTTTTAGTATATTTTAATTAGTTTTTTTTTATATTTTTATTAGTTTTTAAATAAAAATCACTATTCTGGACTTTACTATGAGTTTGTGTATTTTTCTGTGATTTCAGGTATTTTCTGGCTGAAATTGAGGGACCTGAGCAAAAATCTGATTCAGAGGCTGAAAAAGGACTGCAGATGCTGTTGGATTCTGACCTCCCTGCACTCAAAGTGAATTTTCTGGAGCTACAGAAGCCCAATTGACGCGCTTTCAATTGCGTTGGAAAGTAGACATCCTGGGCTTTCCCGCAATATATAATAGTCCATACTTTGCTCAAGATTTGATGGCCGAAACCAGCGTTCCAAGTCAGCTCAAGAATTCTGGCGTTTAACTCCAAAACTGGCACAAAAGCTGGAGTTAAACGCCCAAACTGGCACAAAAGCTGGCGTTTTACTCCAAGAAAAGTCTCTACACATGGAAGCTTCAATGCTCAGCCCAAGCACACGCCAAGTGGGCCCGGAAGAAGATTTCTACATTAATTACTGATTTCTGTAAATTCTAGGCTACTAGTTCTCTATAAATAGGACCTTATACTACTGTATTTTAAAATCTTTGGACGTTTAGTCCCTAGACCTTGGAGGCTGGCCATTCGGCCATGCCTACACCACTATCACTTTTGTATTCTCAACGGTGGAGTTTCTACACTCCATAGATTAAGGTGTGGAGCTCTGTTGTTCTTCATGAATTAATACAAAGTACTATTGTTTTTCTATTCAACTAAAGTCTATTTCTTCTCCAAGATATTCATTCGTTCTTCAACTTGATGAATGTGATGATCCGTGACACTCATCATCATTCTCACCCATGAACAAGTTCCTGACAACCACCTCTGTTCTACTAGCAATGGCTTGAATGCGTATCTCTTGGGTTTCTAATATAAGATTGGAACCTTCGTGGTATAGGCTAGAATTATTGGCGGCCATTCCTGAGATCCGGAACGTCTAAACCTTGTCTGTGGTATTCTGAGTAGGATCTGGGAAGGGATGACTGTGACGAGCTTCAAACTCGCGATTGTGGGGCGTGTGACTGACGCAAAAGGATCAATGGATCCTATTCCGACATGATCGAGAACCAACAGATGATTAGCCGTGCGGTGACAGCGCATTTGGAACGTTTTCACTGAGAGGACGAGAAGTAGCCATTGACAACAGTGATGCCCAACATAAAGCTTGCCATGGAAAGGAGTATGAATGATTGGAAGAAGGCAATAGGAAAGCAGAGGTTCAGGGGGAACAAAGCATCTTCATACACTTATCTGAAATTCCAACCAAAGAATTACATAAGTATCTCTATCTTTATTTTATGTTTTATTTATCTTTTAATTATCAATTCTCATTCACCATCTGAATTCTCCTGACTGAGATTTACAAGGTGACCATAGCTTGCTTCAAGCCGACAGTCTCTGTGGGATCGACCCTTACTCACGTAAGGTTTATTACTTGGATGACCCAGTGCACTTGCTGGTTAGTTGTGCGGAATTGTGACAAAGTGTGATTCACGTTTGAGAGCTCCAAGTCTTTGGCGCCATTGTTGATGATCACAATTTCGTGCACCAATACCCAGCTCCTGCTCCTTAGCTGGCGTTCAACGCCAGCTACATGCTCTATATTAGGCGTTGAACGCCCATTGGGAGCCTTCTTCCTGGTGTTCAATGCCAGGTCTCTGCCCCCTGGCTGGTATTCAATGCTAGCTTCATGCTCCCTGGCTGGCGTTCAATGCCAGCTTTGCTGCTCCTCATGGGCATTGAACGCCCACTCTAGCCCCCTTGTCTGACGTTCAATGCCAGCAAGGTCTCTGCTCCAGAGTGTTCGATTTCCGGCTTTGACTATTTCTGTTTCTGTTTTAACTACTTCACCTGATCATAAACATTAAAAAGCAAGGGAAAACTCTAAAAATAAAATAAAATAAACTCAAATGAAAATAAATAAAAGAAATAAAAAATACTCTATTCATGGTTGGGTTGCCTCCCAACAAGCGCGTCTTTAATGTCATTAGCTTGACACTCGATCGCTGACTTTCTTCCTCTTCTTCCAGTTGGTTAACAGAAATGACTCCATGGGAGAAGAGGAGGAGATTAGTGCCCTCAGATTTGAATTCCTCCTAATAAGCTTTCTTTAGTGTGATGAGATTGATTCTCCTTGCTTGTTAGGGTAGGGGTTGTATTATTTCTCCATTCCCTATGTATCTTTCTCTTGGGACCTTCCTCCTTGGTGGGTGATGATTGCCCAACACCAAACTTAAGTTTGATGTTTGGGAAAATTGGATGAGTTTTCACCAAGGGAGGAGGATTTAGTATTGTACTCTGCATGGTAGTACCTCCTTTGTCAGGGGGTAGTAGAGGTTGAAGGACCTTGATAATCATGTAATCTTTCTGTAACCTCATCACTAATTCGCCTCTCTCAGCATCAAAGAGGTTTCTTCCAATAGATAGAGACCATTGCTCCAAAACCTCAACAAAAGGAATATTGAACTGCAGCTTTTCATAGCCTTCCAAGGATTGTGAGCAGTGCTCATCCTTGGTCTCCTTTTGGGGCATCTGAGGATGTGGTACTTCAGGCTTTCTTCCCATAAGAGGGGCATGCAATAATGTACTTCCAGCCTCTTCTTGAGTCTCTTCTTCATTTAGTTCCTCAACAGTGTGTATCATTTTAGGCTCAACCTCCTTGGTACTAATGAGGGCAAGACACTATTCTCTTATCTGTTCAGATAAGTGCTGTGTAGTTTGACTCAATTGTGCCTCTATAGTCTTGTTAGAGGCTCAGGCTTCTTGCAGCATCTCTTGAAATTTCAACATTTGTTGTGCAAGGGAGTGTAGTTGCTGGGTTAGTGACTCATTTTGCTCAGGAGGGTCTGACTTAGTGGACACTGTCTTAATCTCTCCTTTCATTGGAATCTCATTAGATGAGTACAGATGCTGATTATTAGCAACTGTCTCAATGAGCTCGTGAGCTTCCTCAATTGTCTTTTTCATGTGGATTGAACCACCAGCAGAATGGTTTGAAGACATCCTAGCCATGTTTGTAAGGCCATAATAGAAGATATCTAATTGCACCCATTCTGAAAATATTTTAGTGGGGCATTTCTGGAGCATTCTTCTATACCTCCCCCAAGCATCATGAAGAGATTCATTGTTTTCTTGCTTGAAGCCTTGGATGTTTAGCTTTAACTGGGTTAGTTTCCTTGGGGGAAAGTATTGATTCAGAAACTTGTCTACTAGCTGCTTCCATGTTTTCAAGCTAGATTTGGGTTGGTTATCTAACCACTTCTTTGCTTGATCTCTTACAGCAAAGGAAAAGAGTAGTAGTATGTAGACATCCTGATCTACTCCCTCAGTGTGTACTGTGTCAGCAATTTGTAAGAATTTAGCAAGGAAATCTGTGGGCTCCTCTTGAGAAAGTCCCTGAAACTGGCAGTTTTGCTACACTAGAGAGATCAACTCTAGGTTGAGCTCAAAATGAGCTACTCCAATAGGAGGTATACTAATATTCCTTCCATAGAAGTCAGGAGTGGGGACTGTATAAGACCCTAACGTTCTTCTGAACTGTTCATCCCTATTTGGGTTCATGGTGAACTTTTTCTGTTCCTGTATACTTAGGCAAGAAACAAGGAAATGAGAAGGTGTGTGTCTCTATATCAGAGTATAGAGCACTTCCAGTAAGATGTCTTGAGAAGACAAGAAGAATGGAGGTAAAGGGAGAGAGATGGATTTTTTTTCGAAAATTAAATAAGGGAAAAATATGTAATTAGAATTTTTTTGAAATTAAAAAGAAAAGAAAATTAAATTATTATTTTTTCGAAAATTAAATAAATAAATAAAAATAAAAAAGGAAAACTAATTCGAAAATAATAAGAAAAATAATTAAAAAATTTCGAAAAAACAGGAAAAAGGAAAGATTAAGAAAAGATATGACAACCAATTAACTAACAAGATTTAAAATCAAAGAGGGGATTTTCGAAAAGGAAGAAAGAGAAAGTAGTTAGAAAGTATTGAAAAAGAGGAAAGAGAAAGGAGAATAAAAGATAAAACAAGAAACTAACTAATTAACAAGATTTAAGAACAAAATAAAAGATTTGATTTTGAAATTAAAAGGAGAAAGTTTTGAATTTTAAAAGTTGAAAAAGATTTGAAACATATTTGAAAAGATAAGATTTTGAAATTTAAATTTTGAAAAAGATTTGATTTTGAAATTTGAAATTTGAATTTTTGAAATTTGAAAATTGAAATTTAAAATTTGAAAATTGAATTTTGAAAACTTGAATTTTGAAATTTTGAATTTGAATTAAGATAAGATAAGAATTTGAAATTTGAATTTTAAAATTTGAAACAAGATAAGATAAAGGTTTGAAAAAGATTTGACTTTTGAAAAGATTTGATTTTGAAATTCAAATTTAAGATAATATAAGATAATGATTTGAAATTTAATGAAAGATAACAAAAGATAAGATAAAGATTTGAAAAAGTTTTAAATTTTAAAATTTAAAAGAAAGATGAGATAAGAAAGAATCAAATTAAATGAAAGATATGATAAGATATAAAAAGATAAGATTTGAAATTTGATTTTTGAAATTAAGGTAAGATAAGATAATGATTTTGAAATTAAAATTTGAAATTTTGTTTGAAATTTTCAAAAATAATTTTGAAATAAAGATAGAAAAGATATTTTTGATTTTTTGAATTAATGAAGAAAGAGAAAAACAACCAAAAGACACCAAACTTTTAAATTTTTAGATCTAAGACTCTAAATTTTGAAAACTTAAAAAAATAAAAACACCAAAAGACACCAAACTTAAAATTTTTAAGATCAAACCAAGAAAAATACCAAGACCAATTCGAATACAAGGAAGAACACTCAAATACACTTTTCGAAAATTTAAGAAAAGAAAAACACAAAGAGACACCAAACTTAAAAATTTTAAGATCTAATAATACTAATTTTTGAAAATTAGAGGAAAAACAACTAAAAGACACCAAACTCAAGATTTTTAAAATCAACCAAGAAAATTCACTAAGAACAATTTGAATATGAAGAAGGAAAAATAAGACCACCTTCAAAAATTTAAAGGAAAAGGTAAAAACAGAGAGGCCACCAAACTTAAAAACTGACACAAGACTCAAACAAGAGACAAAGATTACTAAAGAAAAGAAAAGATTTTGAAAATTTTTGAAAAAGAAAACAAGAAATAGGTAAGACTCAAAGTAAAAAAAATCAAAAGAATATACATGGCCAAAAACAGAAAAAGTTTTGAAAAATTTTTGAAAAGAAAACAAAAGACATAAACAAAAGAGCAAATAAAACATAAAGAATACCTAATCTAAGCAACAAGATAATCCGTTAGTTTGTTTAACTGGACTAGCAAGTGCACTGGATCGTCCAAGTAATGCCTGAGTGAGTCAGGGTCGATCCCGCGAGGATTGTTGGCATGAATCAAGCTGTGGTTATCTTGTAGATCTTAGTCAGGCGGATAGAAAAGTTGTTTGTTTGTTTAAAGCGCATAAAATTAAAATAAAGATAACTTTACTTAATAGAAGGTGAATGCAATGATTAGAAGATAGTTAAGTCTTCAGAGATGCTTTATTCTTCTGGATTAATTCGGTCTCACTGCCTATGCCAACTGTGAATGATTTCTTCTATGGCAGGCTGTATGTGATCAATGCCTTTCTTGAGAGGTCGCCGATCTTCCTCCAGGCTGAACACCAGGGTTAGTGTGCATCCAGTCTGATTGAGGGTGAAGCTCCTGCAGTCTATTCCCCTTGATGATCCTACTCAAAATGCCACACACAAGGTCGACTCTTTCGGATCAGAGAATGCTGCGCCTTTGGTTCTAACCTTTACCACAAAGACCCTAATCTCCCCATACCTCGGTTGAACTGGTGTCTCGAGATGTCCCCAACGAAGTTGTGGATTAGCCATCTAAGAGATGTATAATCAAGCTAGTGGTTCATTGATATCCGATGAAAGACGCTCGCTGAATCCATATAGAATAGAGATAACCTTGTTCCGGTTTAACTCATTCATAAGGTTGAAGAACGAAGATACATCTTAGAATAGAGAATCAAACACGAATTGAGATAGAATAGTAATACTTTTATTAATCCATAAAATTCAGCAGAGCTCCTCCCCTTAAACTAGGAGGTTTAGAGACTCATACTAATAGAAAATACAATGAAAGGTTTGAAAAATGCCAGGAGAGATTCTAAACAAGGGTGATCTTCTCCTTTTTATACTAAACTAATGACTAAGGATTACATAAAAAGGGTAAAACAGTCTTTTAGTATGAAAATCCACTTCTAGGGCCTACTTGGTGAGTGTTTGGGCTGAGCTTTAGTGTCTCCCACGTGCTAAGACTCCCTAGGGGTGTTGAACGCTGGCTAGGAGCCCCCTTATGGGCGTTGGACGCTGGTCTCCTCCTTGTGGGTGCTGGATGCCAGAATAGGGTAGATAGCTGGCGTTGAATGCCAGTTTTGGGCCTTCAATTCTGAAGCAAAGTATAAACTATTATAAATTTCGGGAAAGCTCTAGATGTTAGCTTTCCATAGCCGTTGAGAACGCTCCATTTGGACTTCTGTAGCTCCAGAAAAACTCTTTCGAGTGCAAGGAGGTCAGATATTGACAGCATCTGCAGTGCTTTCTCTGCCTCTGAATCAGGCTTTTGCTCTAGCTCCTCAATTTTAGCCAGAAAATACCTGAAATTGAATAAAACTTAAATAAAACCTATGAAAATATAATAAAACTTAAAACTTAAATAAAACTTATATGAAAATATAATAAAACTTAAATAAAACATGCTAAAAACTATATGAAAATGATGGCAAAAAGCATATAAAATATCCGCTCATCAGTGGTCAAAGGGAAGATCCTTAATTCATCAACTTTGAATGTTCTGTATGAAGTTGATGGTCATTGGGATAGGTATTATATTGTCTTTAAAATTTTTCATTTATCAATTCTTAAATAATTAATTTTATTATATGTTTAGATTTATGCTAATTTCATAACCATTTTGATGGGGCAGAACAATAAAAGTGAAGGATACAAATAACAGAAAAGCGAGAGTGATATATGATGCAAAAGAAGTCATTAATAGGCTGCAAGCACCAATTGTTAAGGATGCAGAGGAAACATATATAAGACTATTCTCTATGATAACATAGCATTTTATTTGTCTCGTAAGATTCACATTGTGTAGTCAACACCTGAAAATGAGTTTTATAAGATCTTATACTTTTTCATCACACGAGCTAGTAGCTTTGTGTTGCAATCTAGTATAATTGTGAATGCAGTAGCTCAACCAAGTTGCTTTCTAACTATTGGCAGTTTCTACTGAGTTGTTTTGCTGGTTTTGGCACTTATTTTGCCTTGAGATAATTGGAGATACTTAGCTTTCTTGCATAGGTAGTCAAATAATGCACACTTAGGAAATAGTTTCTTTTTGATTCTGTGGTTTATTCTTCTTAAATGACTTGCATAATACATATTAGTGTTTTACATGTAGAAGATCAAAATTTGTGAGACTGAGGGATTGCCAATAGACTAAAATGTATTCATAGCTTCTCCTAACTTGATCAATAATGGTGGGACTATAGATTTAATATGGTTTAAGGTATCAAGCCCATGAACCCCAAGGGAGAAGCTTACCAAATAATCCTATCAACCTTTTTCCTGCATGATAATGATGATGATTATTGCTATTTTTATTTTTGTATGAAAATAAACAGGAAGAATTATGTACTTTATGATAGAAATAAGGTTTGAGCTGATATTAAATGAAGTTTTGTAGTTGACTGATCTATAAGTAAGTTTGTACACCTTCTAATTGATACTTTACTTTTTTATTTTCTTTTAATGGTAAAAATTTTTGGAAGGTATTAATTCATTGCATATAGTTGAAAATTGAAAGTTTTAGTTTTTAATTAATATTTTTAACTATTGAAGTCTTAAACTAACAACTTATTTCGATTGGCAAAACCCTTAGATTTATAGGGTGTGAGTTCAAATCCTAGGGTGGAGATTCTTCTTAAACTTATAAAATAAGTAAACATATCTCATCGTCTTAAAATAGGTATATGGACCAAGAAGTACTAAAATTTTCATTGATTTTTAGTGTCGAGTTTGCTATATCCGATTAGAAAAGTAGTTACCATGAAAAATCTCACTTTAGCATCATGTGTGAATGTTCATGTTCTCACAAACCACACCTGACTTATGAGGATTTGCAGGGAAAGAAGGGGATTTGGCTTAAGTTGCCTATTGAGAAAAGATAAATTATTAGTACTTATCATAATAACATAATATGATAAGTACTAACTAATATCATTAATTTATCATAATATCACCATGTCTTCCCCGCATGCTAACAAATTATTAGTACTTATCATAATATGTTATTCTACTTCTATGCTTTTAGGGTTCATCAAATTTCTGGGACCTTATTACATGCTGCTTATAACAAAAAGAAGGCAAATTGGTGCAATCTCTGGTTACACAGTATACGCTGTCTCAAAGATTCAGATGATTTTGCTGCCTAATTCTTCGGTTCGGGCTGATATCATCAATTCTAAACACAAAAACAGGTCTTTACAATTCCACATGCTATCAAAATAAGTCTCTTTTTTTCCTTCTTTTTTTCTAATTTTAATTTCGTCTTTAGTTATCCTGCTGATTATATCCCTCTGTCCAATGTTTACATTATTTTTATTCTTCTCTATTCATATTTCTTTTAATTTTGCCAGAGTATCTTGCTCATGATCCTCTTGTTGGCACTAGTGATCAAGTTTTTCAGTTTTGGAAAAGCACTTGCTGCTATTAAATAATTAATACTGCCTAAAATAGGATCCAAAAATTTAGAATATGAATTAGAGAATTTAAATATGATATTTGGACTCAGTAGATTTTTATGAGTTAGAAAATATAATTTTCTGCAAAAAACTGCATAAAAACTCAAACTGGCAGATGAACCGGCCAAACCGGTTTAAGTTTGTCTGGTACTGTGCGAGAATAATTAAAAATAGTAGAAAACCTTAGGAAAATATCTAGAACTAAAAACCGGGCACTAATTTTAAAGGTTTGGCCCGAAATTGGGCCAAAATGAGCAAAAAACGCTAATGGGTTAGACCGGGCCCAAGTTGGGCCCAAGCCCAACATATATAACACTTCATTAATGAGCCCATCAGCCATAAACACAGCACAACATAGCTGAGAAGAGAAGAGAGAAGAGGATTCCATTAACACTATTCACCTCAAACTTTCCAAGCTCAAAACTTGAGCTACGGAGCTTCGATCGCCGCACCGTTTGCGGCCACGCGATCACCACAAAGAGCTCTACAAAACCCACTAAGAAACTGGTAAGGAAATCACAAATCCTTTCTCAGACTTTTCTTCAAAAATTCAAAAATCTAGTGTTCGGGGTTTTTGAGATTTTGGTGTTTTGATGTGTTTAGGATCAATCTAGCTTGAGGAATCTATTGGGTTTTGCTTCCAAAACTGTTGGGTAAGGTGAGTTGTTCTTAACCCTTGTGAAATTGTGACTATGATGAACCCTAGGTTAATTAGCTATGAATTGTGATGGTTTCAGTGGCTAAGAGAACACTCTAGCTACTCCCTGTGGTGGTTGAGCAGAATCAAAGACAAGCCATGCTTCAAGAATCTCCCTTGCTGGCCGAGATCTTCTTCTTCCTTTTTGAGCATGGAAAGCTCAAGATAACCTCACCAAATCTGACCACATTTGGTAAGTATCTTAGCCACAGCTTATTTTTATTTTAGTATGTTTTCTTGCCATCATTAGCTTGATGGTCTTGATGCATGCAGCTTCTTCTTTTTCTTGGTTGAAGAACACTTCTTCCATTGTTTCCTGGACAAGGACCGAAGAAAGAAGAAGAAAGAGATGAGAGAGAATAAGATATTCAATGGTTTTTGATCAAGTAATTAATGTAGCAAAGAGAAAGAATAAAAGTGCACTCATGTTTCCTACTCCCCTTTGCTGAGAGGCGTGCATTGTCATAATAGCCATCAAATCAATCTCCTCTCTATTTCTTATGTTTTCAATGCATTAAATTAACTTTGAATTCCATCCAAAGTGAGAAGTGGAATCCGTTGGAGGCAAGTAGTAATACTTGGTTTCGGACCAAGCTTGGAAACATTTACCAACAATAAGATTGTGCTTTGTAACATTGGATTTTAATCTAACCCAACTTTGTAACATTTGCTTTCCTGATGGATATTTATCGGATCAAGCATAGAGCGCACAAGGAAGCATTTGTTTGGGCTTGCAGTAATAATATTTATTCTGGCCCAAATAAAAATTCAGCCTCATGGTACAAGAAACATGTAGCAAGGCTTATTGTTGGGCTTAAATCAGGATTTCATCTTTCGGCCCAATATTAAAACCTGCAACAAAAATTATTTAATCAAATCAGATTATTAATTTTTGCAGTTAATTATTTTAAATAATGTTTAGTCATCACAAATATTAATCAAGAGTTTTCCAAACTCATCAATCTCCCCCTTGATGACAAACATTATTAAAATTGAAATGGGAAAAATTTAGAGATTGAGTAAAGAATACTCCCTTTGAATTTGAATTTCTCCCCCTTTCAAAATGTCACATTGCTCCCCCTTGATGTATGCTTATGTTACCAAGGGAAGCACTCAACCTGTAACATTTTTAAATCAAGCTTCAAGTAACAATGTTATTTAGCATATTTTATGATGCTAAATGCTTGATTTATGAGCAGTTTTAATTGATAATCAAAACTTATTTGATATCATAAACTGATTTACTGCTCAAACTTTTTCATACAAACAAAAAGCTATCCAATTATTTTTCAAACTTTTCCTATTAGTATATCAGAGCTAAACAAAGTGATGGAAAAATATTTGAAGTTCACATGATCAAACCAGGGCAGTTTTCATACATTACATAATTTAAAAACTGCCAAAAATAAGTTTATCACTGATATGTTAACAGCTAGGCATCTCAATACATCAAACATAATTATAAATGCCAAATGAGAATTAACTAATCATGATAAACCAAATGCAGTTTAAGCAACAACCATAGCGAATGCAATATCAACATGCATTCTTTGAACAAGGGTGATCATGAATTTTCAATTTGAAAATTTCAACCCCTGTTCCCCTGTTTTTCAGCAGCCTTTGTTTCGTTCCAATTTCAATTTTGGAACCTTAAATTCCTCCCCCTTTTGTCATCATGGGGGCACCTGCACAAAAACATTGTTATAGAAAACAGAATATGCCATATAACAGTCCAAAACATAACCAAATGGTGTCATCAAAGTATCACCTAGGTAGCTATTGTCAATTGCAACCCTAACAAAAAACAAAAGAGCTAATTGAGCCAAATTGTACCAATATCAAATAGTAACCAGAGAGTTAATCATC
>NC_029788.2:23452482-23500811 GCF_000816755.2 Arachis ipaensis
TCAGATACAGTTACCCTATTGTGAGAACCACTTTGAGGAGTGAGAATGTGAGTTATGATGCGGTGCAGCAGAGAGTTAGTTGGACCCAAAGCCTTATGAGTCGGAACAGTTCCATCTAGACCAGACAGATTTTCACAGATTTGATGAATCACTTGCTTGTATGTAACTCCTACATGTGAGTCCCATTTATCACTCATATAAGCCTTTGGCCCTTCATCAATGTATCCAAGGGCAGAAGAGATTGTTTCAGAATCCAATATGATTTGAACCCGTTTCACATAAGAGTGAAGACTGCCATCAATAAACCTTAGATTTGCATAGAACTGCCTAACCAGCCCTGGGTACACCATTTTATGAATATGAAGCAGATGTGACCATTTAAGACCTTCAAACATGGGCTGTAAATCGAGTCCTTTGGATGCCAGAGATTTTAGATTCACTAGATAAGAGAGACACAAATGCCGTTTCTCCAGGACTTCATTGTGGAATTCAAAAGCAGCACACGTAGAGAACCTGGAAGGATCGAAATGTGAGTGTTGTTTGTGAAACTTGTTCTTGAACTCCATTGACCCAAGGTTCGCGGGTTCTCTGGTCTCATGGAACTCGAAACCCTTTGTCTTCTTGGAACACTTTCCGGATGCATGCGGAGAGGTTCTTTTTGGCGATGATGGAGAAGGTGAGGTATGAGACTCCTCTACTTCCTCTTCAATGCTGGGCTCCTTCGCCTTCTCGCTCTTCCTTCTTCCAGAAGATTTTTGAGCAATAACTTTGCGCCTCATAGTCTCGGTTCTCTTGGAGGGGGGTGAAAGAGAAGAGGAGGAGGTGGAATGGATGTGAATGTGGGTGTGTGATTGGGGTGTAGAAGGTTTTTGAGATTGGCGAATTCTCTCACTCTTCCTTGGGGCTGTTTTCTTTTTCATAATGAAAGAGATCAATGGAGATGGAAGTTGGAGATGAAAGGGTGGCCGAATAGTGAGGTGAGTGATGGGAGGTTAGAGAAGCATTAAATGCTTAATTGGAGAGAGAATGAGAGAAGTTATTACCCATTAAGAGAGCGGTTATTATCCATGGGGGTTTCAAAAACTGAAAAGAGGTTTCCCTAAATCAAGGGATTAGTTGGAGGGAAAGATTTGATTTGACAACATGCTTCTTCCAACAAGATTTGATAAGACAACCAAGGGATTTTGTTGATTTAATTTTTCAAAAGAAATGAAACTAACAAAACTGTCTTGGTGGGGTCAAGGAATTTTTTTGGTGGGGCCCATAAAATTCGAATTCTGCGTTGCCTCCCCCTTGACCATAGCTCTTCCATTCTGCCATTTATTGTTTCTCGTCCGAATCTACGAGCAAAAACTGAGCAGAGTCAAATATTCACAAATTTTCAATGAAACTTAAATCAAACATTCCCAAGCTTTTTCTCAAGGTACAGAATCTGTCTTCACAGAGGGGTTTTGTAAAAATATCAGCAATTTGGTCTTCTGATTTTACAAATTGAATATCAATAGTACCCTTTTGTACATGTTCCCTAATAAAATGATACTTTATCTCAATGTGCTTGGTTCTTGATTGCAAAACAGGATTTTTTGAAATATTTATTGCACTCATATTATCACAAAATAGGGGTATACTACTGATTTTTAATTTGTAATCTTCCAATTGTGTTTTTAACCAAATTAATTGTGTGCAACATGCAGATGCGGAAATATATTCTGCTTCAGCGGTGGATAAAGCCAATGTGGCTTGTTTCTTGCTTGACCACATGTTGAGTGAGCTTCCAAGGAAGCAACACATGCCGGACGTGCTTCTTCTATCCACTCTATCTCCCGCATAATCTGCATCACAAAACCCTACTGCACAAAATTCATCAGATTTAGGATACCACAAGCCATAATCACAAGTTCCCTTAATGTATCTAATGATGCGTTTAACAGCCGTAAGATGGGATTCTTTTGGGTGAGATTGAAATTTTGAACATACACCCACACTTTGAACAATATCCGGTCTAGAGGAGGTAAGGTACATGAGTGAACCTATCATTCCTCTATACCTTGTTTCATCCACATCTTGGCCATCATCATCTTTTTCAAGTTTTGTATTAGGATGCATTGGAGTGCCCATTGCTTTGGAATTTTCTAGGCCAAACTTTTTAATGAGTTCTTTTGCATATTTTCCTTGGTAAATAAAAGTACCACTCGGAGTTTGTTTAATTTGGAGGCCAAGAAAGAAAGTAAGCTCTCCCATTAAGCTCATTTCAAACTCACTAGTCATGAGTTTTCCAAACTCTTCACACAAGGAAATATTGGCCGATCCAAATACAATGTCATCAACATAAACTTGAACAAGAAGTATATCATCATTAGATGCTTTAATGAACAAAGTAGTGTCGGTGGTACCCCTTTGAAATTTATTTTCCAACAAGAAGGCACTAAGCCTTTCATACCAAGCTCTTGGAGCTTGTCTAAGACCATAAAGAGCCTTAGTTAATTTGAAAACATGATTTGGAAACTCTTTATGTTCAAAACCGGGGGGTTGTGCCACATACACTTCTCTATCAATAAAGCCATTAAGAAAAGCACATTTAACATCCATTTGAAACATTTTGAAACCTTTATGAGCGGCATAGGCAAGAAGCAACCGAATTGCTTCCATTCTAGCTACCGGAGCAAAAGACTCATCAAAATCTATACCCTCTTCTTAATCGTAACCTTGGGCCACTAATCTAGCCTTGTTACGAACAACTTGTCCATCCTCACCAAGTTTATTTTTAAAGACCCACTTAGTACCCGTTACCTTCATACCATCCGAATAAGGTACTAATGTCCAAACCTCATTCTTGTCGAATTGAGCTAGCTCTTCTTGCATGGCCTTGACCCATGATGGATCTTCAAGAGCTTGTTTGACATTGTTGGGCTCCATTTATGACAAGAAAGCAAAGTTGCTAGGTTCAGTTTGTCTTTTGGTGGAGGATCTTGTTGTTACGCCATGAGAAGGATCACCAATGATGAAATCATAAGGATAACCCCTCATAGACTTCCATTCTCTAGGCTTTCGAATAGGTGTAGAACTTTGATGAACTTCTGGTGGTCTCACTGTTTCAGTTGCTCGTGCCTGTTCAGGAGACAAAATGGAAGTGTCTCCTCCAATCTGACGAGACAGAACCGGGCTAACAGATTCTTCATTCTGGACAGATTTGGGATTTTCTTTGCTTGTTCCATCCTCTTCACAATCTGAATCAATATCCTTCACAATACTGGGAATTAAGTTAGAATCACAAAAAGTAACATGTATGGATTCCTCTATTGTCCTATGTTCCTTGAGATAAACTCTATAGGCCTTGCTTGTGGTGGAATATCCAACAAACATTCCTTCATTGATTTTGGATCAAATTTTCCAAGATTTTCCTTATTGTTAAGCACAAAATATTTGCATCCAAAAATATGAAAGTACTTAAGATTTGGAGGGGTTCCTTTCCATAGCTCATAAGGCGTTTTCTTTAACCCTTTTCTAATGATTGTTCTATTCAAAATATAACATGCTGTGTTCACAGCCTCAGCCCATAAGAATTTAGGAATTTCACTCTCACATAACATAGCCCTAGTCATTTCTTGAAGGCTTCTATTCCTTCTTTCAACCACCCCATTTTGTTGGGGGATTCTAGGACATGAAAAGTTATGAGAAATCCCTAAGTCATCACAGAATTTTTCAAAATCTTAATTTTCAAATTCTCTTCCATGATCACTTCTCAAATGGGCAATTTTCAAATCCTTTTCATTTTGAATTTTCTTACAAAGGGTAGAAAAAGCATGAATTTTCTTGCAATTATAGCAAGTTACCTTGCTAAGGTCTTTCTTTACTCTCCTTGTGCTGCTGCCTTTGCCTTTGAGCTTAGCCATTTTCCTGAATTTTTTGGCAAATAAAACAAACTCATTTTCAGAAGAGTTATCACTGGATTCATCATCCAGAGGGTTAGTCACAGAAGAAAATGCAATTCCTTTCTTTTTTGTATCTTTTTTCAAATAGGTATTTTCGAAAGCAAGAAGATTTCCTCTCAAATCATCAAGAGTTATGGAGTCTAAGCTACTGCTCTCAGAAATAATTAAAGCTTTAGTTTCCCACTCTTTTGTGAGACATCTCAACACTCTTCTCACTAGCACAGAATCAGAATGTGTAATTCCCAGAGCATCTAAGCCAACAATGATAGCATTGAACCGTTCGAATAGTTCATCAATAGACTCTCCTTCCTTCATTGCAAACATTTCATATTCTCTATTTAGCATATCTGTCCGAGTCTTCTTGACAATGGTGGTTCCTTCATGGGTGATTTGCAATTTGTCCCAGATTTCCTTTGCCGTTGTGCATCTTGATACCCGTCGGTACTCCTCGAAGCTGATAGCACAATTGAGCAGATTTATTGCCTTGGCATTTAACTCCACCTTCTTCCTATCTTCCTCGGTCCATCTTGCTTCTGGTTTGAGAGAAACAACTCCTTCTGCACTTGTGATAGTTGGAAATTGAGGCCCTTCGAGAATAATCTTCCAAAGTCTGTAATCCACTGCTTGTACGAATATCTTCATCCTCTCCTTCCAATAGGTATAGTTTTTTCCATTGAAAAGAGGAGGTCTGTTGCTTGATTGACCTTCAGTTAGATTATAGGACACCACATTTGCGCCACTGTTTTCTGCCATGAGGATCTTTACTCCAAGCTACAAAGCTTGATCTCTTTGAGACCAAGCTCTGATACCAATTGATGGTTTCAGTGGCTAAGAGAAGGGGGGGGGTTGAATCTTAGCCCCCTTTTTTTATGTTGCTAACACTTGCTGAACTCAGAGGAGACTTTTCTGTTTTAGCTCGTCTCTGGACACGAGACTTTTTGTTTTTGCTCGTCACTTGCCACGAGACATTTTGATTTTTGCTCCTGTGCAGTATAAAACAGAAATGGAGTTGGAGAGAGGAAAGATTACACCCAGATATATCCTGGTTCAGCTGCTAAGTGCAGTGCAGCCTACATTCAGTCTCCATCACAAACATGATGGAATTTCACTATAATCAATCTGATTACAACTTGTAAAGTGCTAACCCAACTTACAAGGGGATTCCCACAGAATCATGAAACACAACATAGATGAACAAAGGATCTCTAAGACATCTATGGATTTTTCTTTTAATTTTGCACTCTCTGCCTTTTTCCGCTCTATGGCTTTTTCATTACAAACCTCACTGTTTTCCTTTTTCCATGAGACTCAAGACATGACAAAATTAAACAGAAAAATACAAAATTGAATACATTGAAGGAGAAGAGAAAACTGTTAGCTCAGGTAGCTCTGAGAACTCTGTGCCTTGCACTCTCAAATTTTCTCCTTGCTTCAAACAGTGGCTGTCCACCCTTAATAAAGAAGAGGGGAGCCTCCACTTATTGAAGCCAAAACCGAACCAAATTCTTCCTCCTTCAACAAACTGGTTTGGCCACATAGAGAGAGAAGAGATAACCATGCATTAACCAACATGCAATTACCTCTAGTCCTTTCTTGATCATCACCCTTCATCAATCCGAGCTCTCCATCCTTGGCTTGCTCTCCAAGATGGAATTCTGGCTCTTGATGCTTCATGATGATGATGACTTCATCTGCTTCAATCTCTGCCTTCAACCATCACTTCGCCACTCTAGCTACTCCCTGTGGTGGTTGAGCAGAATCAAAGACAAGCCATGCTTCAAGAATCTCCCTTGCTGGCCGAGATCTTCTTCTTCCTTTTTGAGCATGGAAAGCTCAAGATAACCTCACCAAATCTGACCACATTTGGTAAGTATCTTAGCCACAGCTTATTTTTATTTTAGTATGTTTTCTTGCCATCATTAGCTTGATGGTCTTGATGCATGCAGCTTCTTCCTTTTCTTGGTTGAAGAACACTTCTTCCATTGTTTCCTGGACAAGGACTGAAGAAAGAAGAAGAAAGAGATAAGAGAGAATAAGATATTCAATGGTTTTTGATCAAGTAATTAATGTAGCAAAGAGAAAGAATAAAAGTGCACTCATGTTTCCTACTCCCCTTTGCTGAGAGGCGTGCATTGTCATAATAGCCATCAAATCAATCTCCTCTCTCTTTCTTATGTTTCCAATGCATTAAATTAACTTTAAATTCCATCCAAAGTGAGAAGTGGAATCCGTTGGAGGCAAGTAGTAATACTTGGTTTCGGACCAAGCTTGGAAACATTTACCAACAATAAGATTGTGCTTTGTAACATTGGATTTTAATCTGGCCCAACTTTGTAACATTTGCTTTCCTGATGGATATTTATCGGATCAAGCATAGAGCGCACAAGGAAGCATTTGTTTGGGCTTGCAGTAATAATATTTATTCTGGCCCAAATAGAAATTCAGCCTCATGGTACAAGAAACATGTAGCAAGGCTTATTGTTGGGCTTAAACCAGGATTTCATCTTTCGGCCCAATATTAAAACCTGCAACAAAAATTATTTAATCAAATCAGATTATTAATTTTTGCAGTTAATTATTTTAAATAATGTTTAGTCATCACAAATATTAATCAAGAGTTTTCCAAACTCATCAAATTGTGTGTATATATAGCTTGAAGTCTTGATTATTGGCATTTACTTGGAGCTTTGGAGTTGAATCGGTGGCTTGGTTGTGTTTGGAAGCTTGATTGCACTCAAATTGGGTTTTAGTGTATATTGGGAATCGTCCAAGATATGGTTTCGGTTTCCTCTATGTAATATATAATATTTCTGGACACTTAGGCTAGTGACCCATAGGATAGGATTGGATTAAATTGGTTGTTAAATTTGCTGAATGATGATGTATGATGATTTGATGACTTTGGGTTATTTTGATGGAAGTTGGTATCGATGTTGATAAATGATGTTGGATGTTGAATTGAAGTTGATTTCTCATGATTAGTGGTAATAGAATGATGATTGATGAGTTTGTTTTAAGCGATATAATTGATAATTCGGTTTGAAAATTTGATGATATGAGTGGTGGAATGTGATACACATGGTAAGAACTGATGTGAGTTGAAGTTGGTGTGGTTTTGGTTGAAGATTTTGGTAAATTGAGAAATTGGTGAACTTTAGAAAAAATGGATTTTTGATAAAATTCAACAGATCATATCTTGATCTACAGTTTGTGAAATAGAATGAATTTTATATCAAATCCAAGATAATTGAAAGAGCTTTAAAATGGTATCAATTTTGTAGAAATCTGAATTTTGTAGAGAAAGATATGATTGTTGCAAGTTGGTGTCTAAAATCTGAATTCTGTGAATGTTGCAGAATTTGTGATTTTTGGTTTGTGTGCGCATGCACAGCCCTGTGTGAATGCACACCCCGTGTATTTTTGAAAACGTGCGCACAGCGCACGCACGCACGGGGATATGGCTGCCGTTGGGAGCGCTAGCATGCTCTGTGCACACACACAACCAATGAAGTTTTGCAAGCTGTGCGCTCGCACAGCCTTGTGCGCACGCACATGCTGGAAGGTGCATTCTGTTGAGGGCGTTCGCACACATCATGCATATGAGCAGAATGGAAACTTTTACTTGCTGTGCGTACGGACACCTCTATGCGTATGCACACTTCTTGAAAATTCCTATGGGCGTGCGTATGCACAACCCTATGCGTATGCACACTACCCTGTTTTTCAATAAAAAGCTTGTTTTTAATTGTTTCACCTTCCCGGCAAGCTTGTAAACTTCCGTCACACTTATATAAAACTCTTTGGCTTGTTTTTGGATTTTGGTGCATGAAATTGTGATTACACTTTTCACAACTCTGCACAACTAACCAGCAAGTGCACTGGGTCGTCCAAGTAATACCATACATGAGTAAGGGTCGATCCCACAGAGAATGTCGACTTGAAGCAAGCTATGGTCATCTTGTAAATCTTAGTCAGGCGGATTCAGATGGTTATGAGTATTGATAATTAAAAGATAAATAAAACATAAAATAAAATAAAGTTACTTATGTAATTCATTGGTGGGAATTTTATATAAGTGTTTGGAGATGCTTTGTTGCTTCTGAACTTCTGCTTTCCTATTGTCTTCTTCCAATCATGCGTGCTCCCTTCCATAGCAAGTTGTATGATCCTCTCGGATGAAAAATACCAGTACGATCTCTGCACAGCTAATCAACTGTCGGATTTGTCGTCTCGGATCAAAAATACCAGGTACAGCTACCGCACGGCTAATCATCTGTCGGTTCTCACTAGCATCGAAATAGGATCTCTCTATCCTTTTGCACACTATCACTGCGTCTAACATTCGCAAGTTTGAAGCCCGTCACAGTCATCCCTTCCCAGATCCTACTCGGAATACCACAGATAAGGTTCAGACTTTCCGGATCTCAGGAATGCTGCCAATTGGTTCTAGCCTATACAACGAAGGTTCTGATCTCAGATTCGGATGCTCTGTTGTCAGGAGAGATGATGCGAATCGCGGATCAGAGACCCAAGAGAATATACTCCGGTTGTCGTCCAATGACTACGTTGAAAATCATGTAGATCGCTTGTGGTTATCAGGCATGCGGATCTTGGCTAAGCGAGTAACGAAGATAGTGGGTGATTGTCACAGGTCAGCCCTTCATTCTGACTTAACTGAATTAAGTACGAGAGTATATCTTGGAGAAGAAGTAAGCGTGAATTGAAAGAGAAACAATAGTACTTGCATTAATTCATGAAGAACAGCAGAGCTCCGCACCTTAATCTATAAGGTGTAGAAACTCCACCGTAGAAAATACATAAGAGAAAAAGGTCTAGGCATGGCCATGTGGCCAGCCTCCAAGTCCAAGGATAGTATCAAAGTATACGAATACAATAGTAAAAAGTGCTATTTGTATTAAACTAGCTACTAGGGATTACAGAAAATAAGTAACTAAGCGCAAATAGTGCAGAAATCTACTTCCGGGGCCCACTTGGTGTGTGCTTGGACTGAGCATTGAAGCTTTCACGTGCATAGGCCATTCTTGGAGTTAAACGCCAGCTTGGGTGCCAGTTTGGTAGTTTAACTCTAATTCTGGTGCCAGTTCTGGTGTTTTACTCCAAAAAAGGGTCTCTGGTGGGCGTTTAGACGCCTGTTTGGGCCATCAAATCTCGGGCAAAGTATGGACTATTATACATTGATGGAAATTCCAAGATGTCTACTTTCAACGCAATTGAGAGCGCGCCAATTAGGCTTTTGTAGCTCCAGAAAATCCACTTCGAGTGCAGGAGGGTCAGAATCCAACAACATCTGCAATCCTTTCTCAACCTCTGAATCAGACTTTTGCTCAGATCCCTCAATTTCAGCCAGAAAATACCTGAAATCACAGAAAAACACACAAACTCATAGTAAAGTTCAGAAATATAATTTTTGAATAAAAACTAGTAAAAATATAATAAAAAGTAATTAAGACATACTGAAAACTATGTAAAATCAATGCCAAAAAGGGTATAAATTATCCGCTCATCACAACACCAAACTTAAATTGTTGCTTGTCCCCAAGAAACTAAAAAAATAGGATAAAAATAAGAGAATATACAATAAATTCCAAAATTATCAATGAAGATTAGTTTTAATTAGATGAGCGGGGCTAGTAGCTTTTTGCTTCTGAACAGTTTTGGCATCTCACTTTATCCTTTGAAGTTCAGAATGATTGGCATCCATAGGAACTCAGAATTCAGATAGTGTTATTGATTCTCCTAGTTCAGTATGTTGATTCTTGAACACAGCTACTTTATGAGTCTTGGCCGTGACCCTAAGCATTTTGTTTTCCAGTATTACCACCGGATACATAAATGCCACAGACATATAACTGGGTGAACCTTTTCAGATTGTGACTCAGCTTTGCTAGAGTCCCTAGTTAGAGGTGGCCAGAGTTCTTAAGCACACTATTTTTGCTTTGGACCACGACTTTAACCGCTCAGTCTCAAGCTTTTCACTTGACACCTTCACGCCACAAGCACATGGTTAGGGACAGCTTGATTTAGCCGCTTAGGCCAGAATTTTATTCCTTTGGGCCCTCCTATCCATTAATACTCAAAGCCTTGGATCCTTTTTACCCTTGCCTTTTGGTTTAAAGGGTTATTGGATTTTTCTACTTGCTTTTTTCTTTTTCTTTCTTTTTCTTTATTTTTTTCGCCATTTTTTTTCGCAAGCTTTTGCTTTTCACTGCTTTTTCTTGTTTCAAGAATCAATTTTATGATTTTTCAGATTATCAATAACATTTTTCTTTTTTCATTATTCTTTCAAGAGCCAACAATTTTAACATTCATAAACTTCAATATAAAAAATATGCACTGTTCAAGCATTCATTCAGAAAACAAAAAGTATTGCCACCACATTAAAAATAATTAAACTATTTTCAAGATAGAATTCGAAATTCATGTACTTCTTTTTCTTTTTCAGAAAATATTTTTCATTTAAGAAGGTGAAAGATTCATGGAATCATTCGTAGCTTTAAGACATAGACACTAAACACTAATGATCATGTAATAAAGACAAAAAACATAGTCAAAACATAAAGCATAAAAATGAAAAACAGAAAAATAAGAACAAGAAAATTAAAGAACGGGTCCACCTTAGTGACGGCGGCTAGTTCTTCCTCTTGAAGATCCTATGGAGTGCTTGAGCTCCTCAATATCTCTTCCTTGCCTTTGTTGCTCTTCCCTCATGGCTCTTTTTGAGGTCCATGAGTGGGCTCTCTTGTTTGCTCCATCCTCTTTCTAGTGATGGACTTTTGAGATGAATCTCTTCATCTCCCATGACTCGGAGTTGGAAGCAATTACCTTCCCTTTCCTTATTCTAGAGGTTTCTCCGGCCTTAGGTGCCTGATAAACCACTATTTTATGGTTTATCTTGTGTTTAATTGAGTGGTTTCATCAAGTCTTTACCCACTTATTCATACTAATTGCATGGTTTTACATTTCCCTTCCTAGTTTTATTCTATGGTTGAAAACTTGCTTCCTAGAGATCTTTAATTTGTGTATTTTAATTCTCCTTTAGGCTATTCGATGCCGTGATCCGTGTGTTAAGTGTTTCAAGCTTTATAGGGCAGGAATGGCTTAGAAATTGGAGAGGAAGCTTGCAAAAATGGAAGGAACACAAGAAACTAAGGAGATGACCAGTGAGCATCGACGCGCACGCATGGCTCACGCGTGCGCGCGACATGGAGAAAATTGCAGTGACGCGTGCACATGCCTGACGCGGACACGCAGATTGGAGTCTGCACAAAAGACGCGCACGCGTGGACGATGCGTACGCATGACAAGGAAATTTGCCAAATGACGTGCACACGTGACTGACGCGTACGCGTGACCTGCACGATCTGCAGAAATAACAGAAAATGCTGGAGGCAATTTTGGACCGTATTTTGACCCAATTTTCAGCCCGGAAACACAGATTAAAGCTAGGGAACATGCAGAGACTCAACACACATTCACACATTCTCATTAGGATAGTTTTTAGGTTTTAGATCTGAATTTTGAGAGAAACTACTCTTCCTCTAGGTTTTGTTTACATTCATAGTTTCATAGTTTATTGCTTTTTCTTTTCGATATTGAAGAGTCATCACCTCCGTTGAAGATACTATTCTAGTTTGTTTGCTTACTTGCTCTTTTATTTATTCCATATTCTTAATTCTTGTGTAGAGTGGTAATTGGATTATTTTCATGGATTGTTAATGCAAAGGATTACTTTTACTTTTAATTAATTTTGAATCTCTATTTTATTTAAATTATTATGTCTCTTTTATATTCCAAACTCCCAATAACGAATATGGTATCCATGTCAATATATTAGATTCCCTACTTGACATGGGAGTTGATTAAGAGGAGACACTTGAGTTGAAATGCTCAAGTGGTTAGTTAAATTGGAAGTTGTTGGCTAATTCTGTATTTACTAATGCTAGACCTTTCCAAGGGAGAGGACTAGGATTTGTGAATAAGAGTTAGCTCAATCACTTGACTTTTCTTTATTTAGTAAGGGTTAACTAAGTAAAAATAACAACCTCTTTATACTACACTTGAGAGAATTCCAACAAGGACAAAACTTCCAATTAATCATTCTCCCAGTCAAGGCCTTTTTATTTTGAATAATATAAATTCCTTTTAATTTTCATTGCACTAAATTACAATTGTTTAATTTCTGTTATTCAACTCTCAAAACTCTTGGAAAACTCCTGATTAATAACTTAGCACCCTTTCTAGAAACTCGTTGGGAGACGACCTGGGACTCATACTCCCAATATTTTAATTCTAATTTTTGTGACACCTTTCTAAATTGATGCGGCGGATTTCAGCTGGTTAAGAGCTATACTCGCAACGCTGTTCTTATATTACAATCTCTTAATTGGCCTAATTTCTGCCATGTACCAATTTTTGGCGCCGTTGCCGGGGAGTTGCAATTGTGTGCTAAATTATTAATTAGTGTACATATTTTATTTTTATTTGCATATTTTATTTTATTTTGTTACCATGAGCTACATTTTTCTCTCATTGAATGACGCGTTCATTGCCTGATCTGAGCTTAGCCACATTTGACCCTGAAATTGAAAGAACTATTTCATATATTAGGCGAGCTCAACGCAGGTTAGCCTCTAAGGGTGGTGAAGTGATTGTTATCGATTCACCAGTCTCATTTGAGGGCAAATGTGAACCGCCATCTGAGAGCGAAACAAGCTCCTTTACTACTGATTCAGTTGATTCACGTGCAGATAACATGGCAGTACCTAGGAGGATCACTCTCCAGGAAGCTGGAGCTCCAGACTTTACACTGCAGCTGTATCAAGTGCATCATCCAACTCTGGCTGCAGATTTTGAGCTGAAGACTGCACTAATCAACTTGATGCCCAAGTTTCATGGCTTACCCGCTTAGGAGCCCATCAAGCACCTTAGGAATTTTCAGACAGCCTGTTCTACTGTTAGGCGTCATGGTGCAAATGAAACTTCTATTTTGTTAATCGCCTTCCCGGTTTCTTTTGAGGGAAAGGCAAGGGAGTGGTACTACTCCCAACCTAAAGCAACTGTTACCAACTGGGATATGCTCAGGAGAGAATTTTTGGAAAAATACTTTCCAGCTGAAGTTACAGACAGACTGAGGAAAGAGATCTCCTGCATTGTCCAAGGTGAATCAGAAACTCTCTATGAGTACTGGAAGTATTTTAAGAACCTTCTAGACGCATGCCCCCATCATATGATTGACAGGCTAGTGTTAATCAGTTACTTCACTCAAGGCATGAAGCCTAGGGATAAAACCACACTGGATGGTGCTAGTAATGGTTCTCTGAAGAAGTACAAGACCACAGATGAGGCATAGCAACTGATCAGCGACTTAGCTAAGTCCACCAGGAATCACAAGCACAGGAGCAGCCACTCAAAAGCTATTGCAGAAGTTTCCTCTAGCATTGAGACTTTTGCTCTTACACAGAGTATATGTGAAATGACCAACCTACTGAAGTAAATGCAGTTGAATCAACAACAACAAGCTCAGCCTTCCCCACCACAACAAAGGCAACAGTTAGTTCCTCAAAGAGTATGCAGAATATGTGCTGATTATAGTCATTATACTGATGAATGCCCGCAGCTCCAACAAGAAGACAATACTGTGGCAGCTACTCATAACTTCTATGACCGCCCGAATCAAGGATACAATCAACAAGACAGTAACTACAACCAAGGTGGGAACTATAGCCAAGTATAGCAGGACAACTCCAACCAAGGTTGGAGGGATAATTCCAACCATGGCTGGAGGGACAACTATAACAGAAGAGGCAGAGACAAAAATGGAAATCAGAGGTGGAATAACAACAATAGACAGCAGAATCAGAACCAGCCCTACCGAGCACCTCACCTGAGACAGTCACAAGGACCCCCAGCATAACCAACAATAAGTCCCTCAGATCACTTATCTTACTTCCTCATCAAATGACGAGATGCTTCGTTCTCTTGCATAAGGACAACAAGACATGCAGACTACACTGAACTCTACTCTAAATGGTCTGAATGCCACTTTACAAGCTCTCACCGCCCGGATAGATTCATTACCTGCTTCCACCAACCAACCTTCAAGCTCCATTGGAATTCCTTCTCAACCCTTACCTAATCCCAAAGGTGGCATTAATGCCATCACTTTGAGGTCTGGAACCACATTACAAGAGAGGAACCAAGAGGAGCCAAGCGCACTAGAACACACCCCAGCTGAGGATATGGTAGAAGTAGAAGATGCTGAAGAGGAAGAGGAAGTACAAGACAAGGTTGAAGAAGAAATAGCTCAACAAGGGAATGGAGCACCAAAGGATGCAAAAGCTGTAAGTGGCGCCATTCCTATCCCATTTCCACACCTTGCAAGGAAATCCAGAAAACAGATAGAACTTGATCCCAAAATGGTACAAATTTTCAAAAAGGTTGAGGTAACTGTTCCCTTTTTTATGTTATTCAACAAGTACCTAAATATGCAAAGTTTCTGAAAGATTTATGCATACATAAAGACAAAATTAATGAACTAGAAACAATTTCTTTAGGTAGCTCTATATCTGCTTTAATGGGAGGTATACCTGAAAAATGTAGTGACCCAGGTCCATTGATGAGCGGATAATTTATACGCTTTTTGGCATTGTTTTTAGTATGTTTTTAGTAGGATCTAGTTACTTTTAGGGATGTTTTCATTAGTTTTTATGTTAAATTCACATTTTTGGACTTTACTATGAGTTTGAGTGTTTTTCTGTGATTTCAGGTATTTTCTAGCTGAAATTGAAGGACTTGAGCAAAAATCAGATTCAGAGGTTGAAGAAGGACTGCTGATGCTATTGGATTCTGACCTCCCTGCACTCAAAGTAGATTTTCTGGAGCTACAGAACTCCAAATGGCGCGCTCTCAATGGCATTGGAAAGTAGACATCCAGGGCTTTCCAGAAATATATAATAGTCCATACTTTTCCCGAGTTTAGACGATGCAAAAGGGCATTGAATGCCAGTTCTACGCTGCAGTCTGGAGTTAAACGCCATAAACACGTCACGAACCAGAGTTGAACGCCAGAAACACGTTACAAACTGGCGTTCAACTCCAGAAAGAGCCTCTGCACGTGTAACATTCAAGCTCAGCCCAAGCACACACCAAGTGGGCCCCGAAAGTGGATTTATGGATCAATTACATACTTCTGTAAACCCTAGTAACCTGTTTAGTATAAATAGGACTTTTTACTATTGTATTTTCATCTTCGGATCATCTTTTGATCATTTTTAGATCTCTAGACCTCCATGGAAGGCTGGCCACTTGGCCATGCTTACCCTATGTTCACTTATGTATTTTTCAACGGTAGAGTTTCTTCACTCCAAAGATTAAGGTGTGGAGCTCTGTTGTTCCTCATGAATTAATGCAAAGTACTACTGTTTTTCTATTCAATTCAACTTATTCCGCTTCTAAGATATTCATTCGTACTTCAATCATTATCATTCCCCTACGAACGCGTGCCTGACAACCACTTCCGTTCCACCTTAGATTGGATGATTATCTCTTGGATCTCTTAATCAGAATCTTCGTGGTATAAGCTAGATTGATGGCGGCATTCATGAGAATCCAGAAAGTCTAAACCTTGTCTGTGGTATTCCGAGTAGGATTCTGGGATTGAATGACTGTGACGAACTTCAAACTCGCGAGTGCTAGGCGTAGTGACAGACGCAAAAGGAGGGTGAATCCTATTCCAGTATGGTCCAGAACCTCAGATGATTAGCCGTGCTGTGACAGAGCATTTGGATCATTTTCACAAGAGGATGGGATGCAGCCATTGACCACGGTGATGCCTCCAGATGATTAGCCATGCAGTGACAGCGCATCGGACCATTTTCACAGAGAGGATGAAAAGTAGCCATTGACAATGGTGATGTCCTTACATAAAGTCAGCCATAGAAAGGAGTAGGATTGATTGGATGAAGACAGCAGGAAAGCAGAGGTTTAGAGGAACGAATGCACCTCTATATGCTTATCTGAAATTCCCACCAATGAATTACATAAGTATCTCTATCTTTATTTTCTGTTTATTTACTATTATTATTCGAAAACTCCATAACCATTTGATATCTGCCTGACTGAGATTTACAAGGTGACCATAGCTTGCTTCAAGCCGACAATCTCCATGGGATCGACCCTTATTAACGTAAGGTTTTATTACTTGGATGACCCAGTGCACTTGCTGGTTAGTTGTATCGAAGTTGTGAATGAAAAACGATTTATTAAGACGTGCGTACAGAGTTTTTGGCGCCGTTGCCTGAGATCACAATTTCGTGCACCAAGTTTTTGGCACCGTTGCCAGGGATTGTTCGAATTTGGACAACTGACGGTTCATCATGTTGCTCAGATTAGGTAATTTTCTTCTTATTTTGTTTTCAAAAAAAATATTTTCAAAAAAAAAATTTTTTTCAAAAATCTTCAAAAAAAATTTTTCCTTTATTTTTGAAAAAAAAAATAAAAATTTCTTTTCAAAAAAAATTTTTTATTATGTTCTTCAGAATTTTTAAGAATGAATTCTAGTGTTTCATGAAGCATGTGAAGCCTGGCTGGCTGTAAAGCCATGTCTAATTCTTTTGGATAGGGGCTTCCAACCATCAGCATAGAGGCAAGTTAATTGGAATATCAGATGTTATATGCCTGATTTGTATCTTCTAAGTTTGGTGTCTTGCATGTTTTCTTTGCATTGAAATTTTTTCAAAAATATGTTCTTGATGTTCATCATGATCTTAATAGTGTTCTTGGTGTTCATCTTGACATTCATAGCATTCTTGCATGCATTCATTGTTTTGATCCAAAATTTTCATGCATTGCATCATTTTCATGTTTTTCTCTCTCATCATAAAAATTCAAAAATTAAAAAAATATCTTTCCCTTTTTCTCTCTTAAAATTTCGAAAATTTGGATTGACTTTTTCAAAACTTTTTAAAATTTAGTTGTTTCTTATGAGTCAAATCAAATTTTCAATTTAAAAATCTTATCTTTTTCAAAAATCATATCTTTTTCATTTTTTTTATTTTATTTTCAAAAATTTCAAAAATCCTTTTCAAATTATTTTCAAATTCTTTTTCTTAAATTTATATCATATTTTCGAAAATCACATCATCAATTAATGTTTTGATTCAAAAATTTCAAGCTTGTTACTTGCTTGTTAAGAAAGATTCAAACTTTAAGTTCTAGAATCACATCTTGTGATTTCTTGTGAATCAAGTCATTAATTGTGATTTTAAAAATCAAACCTTTTTCAAAACTAATTTCAATCATATCTTTTCAAAAATATCTTTCTATCTTATCTTTTTCAAAATCATATCTTTTCCATCATATCTTTTTAAAAATCTTATCTTTTTCAAAAATTTGATTTTAAAATATCCCTTCTAACTTCTTATCTTCTTATCTTTTCAAAATTGATTTTCAAAATTTGTTTCAACTAACTAACTAACTTTTTGTTTGTTTCTTATCTTTTTCAAAACTACCTAACTAACCCTCTCTCTCTAATTTTCAAAAATATCTCCCTCTTTTTCAAAAATTCTTTTTAATTAACTAATTGTTTCAAAATTCAATTTTAATTTATTTCTTCTTTTAATTTTTGAAAATCAATAACCATTTTTCAAAAATAATTTTCGAAAATTCTCTCTCTCTCTCATCTCCTTCTATTTATTTATTCATCTACTAACACTTCATCTCACCCAAATTCGAACCCCCTCTTCCATCTGTGTTCGAATTTTCTCTTCTTTCCTTCTTTACATTACATTCTTTTCTTCTACTTACACAGGGACCTCTATACTGTGGTAAAAAGGATCCCTATTATTATTTTTCTGTTCCCTCTTTTTCATATGAGCAGAAGCAAGGACAAGAGTATTCTTGTTGAAGCAGATCCAGAACCTGAAAGGACTCTAAAGAGGAAACTAAGAGAAGCTAAATTACAACAATCCAGCAAGCACCTTTCAGAAATTTTCGAACAAGAAGAGGAGATGGCAGCCAAAAATAATAATAATGCAAGGAGGATGCTTGGTGACTTTACTGAACCTAATTCCAATTTACATGGAAGAAGCATCTCCATCCCTACCCTTGGAGCAAACAACTTTGAGCTGAAACCTCAATTAGTTTCTCTGATGCAGCAGAACTGCAAGTTTCATGGACTTCCATCTGAAGATCCTTTTCAGTTCTTAACTGAATTTTTGCAGATCTGTGATACTGTTAAGACTAATGGAGTAGATCCTGAAGTCTATAGGCTCATGCTTTTTCCTTTTGCTGTAAGAGACAGAGCTAGAGTATGGTTGGACTCTCAACCCAAAGATAGCCTGAACTCTTGGGATATGCTGATCACAGCTTTCTTAGCCAAGTTCTTTCCTCCTCAAAAGCTGAGCAAGCTTAGAGTGGATGTTTAAACCTTCAGACAGAAAGAAGGTGAATCCCTCTATATATTGACTCAGCAAGTCAATATGATTTCTCAGAGTCTAAATGGAATGCAAGCTGCATCCAACAGTACTCAAGAGGCATCTACTGAAGAAGAAGCTTATGATCCTGAAAACCCTGCAATAGCAGAGGTGAATTACATGGGTGAACCATATGGAAACATCTATAATCCCTCATGGAGAAATCACCCAAATCTCTCATAGAAGGATCAACAAAAGCCTCAACAAGGCTTTAATAATGGTGGAAGAAACAGGTTTAACAATAGTAAACCTTTTTCATCATCCACTCAGCAACAGACAGAGAACTCTGAACAAAATACCTCTAATTTAGCAAACTTAGTCTCTAATCTGTCCAAGGCCACTGTAAGTTTCATGAATGAAACAAGGTCCTCAATTAGAAATTTGGAGGCATAAGTGGGTCAGCTGAGTAAAAGAATCACTGAAACCCCCTAGTACTCTCCCAAGCAATACAGAAGAAAATTCAAAAGGAGAGTGCAAGGCCATTGAAATGACCATCATGGCCGAATCCAAGGAGGAAGGGGAGGACGTGAATCCCAAGGAGGAAGACCTCCTGGGATGTCCTGTGATCAATAAGGAGTTTCCCTCTGAGGAACCAAAAGAACCTGAGGCTCATCTAGAGACCATAGAGATTCCATTAAACCTCCTTATGCCATTCATGAGTTCTGATGAGTATTCTTCTTCTGAAGAGAATGAGGATGTCACTGAAGAACAAGTTGCCAAGTACCTTGGTGCAATCATGAAGCTGAATGCCAATTTATTTGGTAATGAGACTTGGGAAGATGAACCTTCCCTGTTCACCAATGAACTAAATGCATTGGATCAACTGAGATTGCCTCAGAAGAAACAGGATCTTGGAAAGTTCCTGATATCTTGTACCATAGGCACCATGACCTTTGAGAAGGCTCTATGTGACCTGGGGTCAGGAATAAACCTCATGCCACTCTCTGTAATGGAGAAACTGGGAATCTTTGAAGTACAAGCTGCTAAAATCTCATTAGAGATGGCAGACAATTCCAGAAAATAGGCTTATGGACAAGTAGAGGACATATTAGTAAAGGTTGAAGGCCTTTACATCCCTGCTGATTTCATAATCCTAGATACTGGAAAGGATGAGGATGAATCCATCATCCTTAGAAGACCCTTCCTAGCCACAGCAAGAGTTGTGATTGATGTTAACAGAGGTGAACTAGTCCTTCAATTGAATGAGAACTCCCTTGAGTTTAAAACTCAAGGACATCCTTCTGTAAACATGGAAAAGAGGCACAGTAAGCTTCTCTCAAAACAGAGTCAACCAGAGCCCCCACAGTCAAACTCTAAGTTTGGTGTTGGGGAGTCTCAACAATGCTCTGAACATCTGTGAGGCTCCATGAGAGCCCACTGTTAAGCTATCGACATTAAAGAAGCGCTTGTTGGGAGGCAACCCAATTTTTATTTAATTATATTTTTATTAGTTATATGTCTTTATTAGGTTCATGATCATGTGGAGTCACAAAAACAACTGAAAAAATTGAAGAAAAATAAAAAACAGCAGAAAAAAATCACACCCTGGAGGAAGGACTTACTGGCGTTTAAACGCCAGTAAGGAACATCTGGCTGGCGTTCAACGCCAGAACAGAGCATGGATCTGGCGTTGAACGCTAGAAACAAGCATCATCCTGGCGTTCAAACGCCAGAAATGCACACTGAGGAAGAGCTGGCGCTGAACGCCATAAACAAGCATCTGGCTGGCGTTCAACGCCAGAAATATGCTGCATCTGGGCACTGAACGCCCAGAACAAGCATCAATTCGGCGTTTAAATGCCAGAATTTCATGCAAAGGCATTTTACATGCCTAATTGGTGCAGGGATGCAAATCCTTGACACCTCAGGATCTGTGGATCCCACAGGATCAACTCAGCATCTGTGGACCCCACAGGATCAACTCAGCATCTGTGGACCCCACAGGATCCCCACCTACCACCACTCACTCTCTTCCCTCTTCTCAATGTTCATCCTCTCTTCCCAATAAATACTCTTCCCCAAAACTCTTCACCAATCACCTCAATCTCTCTTCCCTATCACCACTTCACCACTCACATCCATCCACTCTTCCCCATAAACCTACCTCATAAACTCCACCTACCTTCAAAATTCAAAATCAATTTCGCACCCAAACCCACCCTATATGGCCGAAATTAACCCCCTCCCCTCCCTATATAAAGCCCTCCATTCTTTCTCATTTCCACACAACACAATCCTCTCTTCCCCTTCTTGGCCGAATACACCTCTCCCTTCTCTCCTCCATATTTTCTTCTTCTTCTTCATTTATTCTTTCTTTTCTTGCTCGAGGGCGAGCAATATTCTAAGTTTGGTGTGGTAAAAGCATAAGCTTTTTGTTTTTCCATTACCATTGATGGCACCTAAGACCGGAGAATCCTCTAGAAAAGGGAAAGGGAAGACAAAAGCTTCCACCTCCGAGTCATGGGAGATGGAAAGATTCATCTCCAAAGCCCATCAAGACCAATTCTATGATGTTGTGGCCAAGAAGAAGGTGATCCCCGAGGTCCCTTTCAAACTCAAGAGAAATGAGTATCCAGAGATCTGACATGAGATCCATAGAAGAGGTTGGGAAGTTCTAACAAACCCCATCCAACAAGTCGGAATTCTAATGGTTCAAGAGTTCTATGCTAATGCATGGATCACTAGGAACCATGATCAAAGTAAGAACCCGAACCCAAAGAATTATATTACAATGGTTCGGGGAAAATACTTAGATTTTAGTCTGGAAAATGTGAGGTGGGCGTTTGACTTGCCTATGATGCAAGGAGATGCACGCCCCTACACTAGAAGGGTCAACTTTGATCAAAGGTTGGACCAAGTCCTCATGGACATATGTGTGGAAGGAGCTCAATGGAAGATTGACTCAAAAGGCAAACCGGTTCAACTTAGAAGACTAGACCTTAAGCCTGTAGCTAGAGGATGGTTGGAGTTCATTCAACGCTCAATCATTCCCACTAGCAACCGGTCTGAAGTTACTATAGACCGGACCATCATGATCCATAGCATCATGATTGGAGAAGAGGTGGAGGTTCATGAGATTATACCTCAAGAACTCTACAAGGTAGCTGACAAGTCCTCCACTATGGCAAGGTTAGGTTTTCCTCACCTCATTTGCCATCTATGCAATTCGGCTGGGATTGACATAGAAGGAGACATTCCCATTGAGGAAGAGAAGCCCATCACTAAGAAAAGGATGGAGCAAACAAGAGAGCCCACTCATGGAGCTCAAGAAACGCATGAGGAAGCTCACCATCAAGAAATCCTTGAGATACCTCAAGGGATGCACTTTCCTCTACAGAATTTTTGGGAGCAAATCAACACCTCCCTAGGAGAATTAGGTTCCAACATGAGACAATTAAGGGTGGAACATCAAGAGCACTCCATCATCCTTCATGAAATTAGAGAAGATCAAAAAGCAATGAGGGAGGAGCAACAAAGACAAGGAAGAGACATAGAAGAGCTCAAGGACATCATTGGGTCCTCAAGGAGAAAACGCCACCATCACTAAGGTGGACTCATTCCTTGTTCTTACATTCTCTGTTTTTCGTTTTCTTATGATAAGTGCTTATCTATGTTTGTGTCTTCATTACATGATCATTAGTATTTAGTAACTATGTCTTAAAGTTATGAATGTCCTATGAATCCATCACCTCTCTTAAATGAAAAAATGTTTTAATTCAAAAGAACAAGAAGTACATGAGTTTCGAATTTATCCTTGAACTTAGTTTAATTATATTGATGTGGTGACAATGCTTCTTGTTTTCTGAATGAATGCTTGAACAGTGCATATGTCTTTTGAAGTTGTTGTTTAAGAATGTTAAATATGTTGGCTCTTGAAAGAATGATGACAAGGAGACATGTTATTTGATAATCTGAAAAATCATAAAAATGATTCTTGAAGCAAGAAAAAGCAGTGAATACAAAAGCTTGCAGAAAAAAAAATAGAAAAAAATAGCAAAAAAAAAGAGTTGGTGTTGTGATGAGCGGATAATTTATACGCTTTTTGGCATTGTTTTTAGTATGTTTTTAGTAGGATCTAGTTACTTTTGGGGATGTTTTCATTAGTTTTTATGTTAAATTCACATTTCTGGACTTTACTATGAGTTTGTGTGTTTTTCTGTGATTTTAGGTATTTTCTGGCTGAAATTGAAGGACTTAAGCAAAAATCAGATTCAGAGGTTGAAGAAGGACTGTTGATGCTGTTGGATTCTGACCTCCCTGCACTCAAAGTGGATTTTCTGGAGCTACAGAACTCCAAATGGCGCGCTCTCAACAGCGTTGGAAAGTAGACATCCAGGGCTTTCCAGCAATATATAATAGTCCATACTTTGCCTGAGTTTAGAAGACGCAAAAGGGCATTGAACGCCAGTTCTATGCTGTAGTCTGGAGTTAAACGCTAGAAACACGTCACGAACCAGAGTTGAACGCCAAAAACACGTTACAAACTGGCGTTCAACTCCAGAAAGAGCCTCTGCATGTGTAACATTCAAGATCAGCCCAAGCACACACCAAGTGGGCCCCGGAAGTGGATTTATGCATCAATTACTTACTTCTGTAAACCCTAGTAACTAGTTTAGTATAAATAGGACTTTTTACTATTGTATTTTCATCTTCGGATCATCTTTTGATCATTTTTAGATCTCTAGTCCTCCATGGGAGGCTGGCCACTCGGCCATGCTTACCCTATGTTCACTTATGTATTTTTCAACGGTAGAGTTTCTGCACTCTGGACCATTTTCACAAGAGGATGGGATGCAGCCATTGACCACGGTGATGCCTCCAGATGATTAGCCATGCAGTGACAGCGCACCGGACCATTTTCACAGAGAGGATGAAAAGTAGCCATTGACAATGGTGATGTCCTTACATAAAGCTAGCCATAGAAAGGAGTAGGATTGATTGGATGAAGACAGCAGGAAAGCAGAGGTTTAGAGGAACGAACGCACCTCTATATGCTTATCTGAAATTCCCACCAATGAATTACATAAGTATCTCTATCTTTATTTTCTGTTTATTTACTATTATTATTCGAAAACTCCATAACCATTTGATATCCGCCTGACTGAGATTTACAAGGTGACCATAGCTTGCTTCAAGCCGACAATCTCCGTGGGATCGACCCTTACTCACGTAAGGTTTTATTATTTGGACGACCCAGTGCACTTGCTGGTTAGTTGTATCGAAGTTGTGAATGAAAAACGATTTATTAAGACGTGCGTACAGAGTTTTTGGCACCGTTGCCTGAGATCACAATTTCGTGCACCATCCATGCATGGTAAACTGTACCATTAGAGGTGTAATATTTTTTGATTGCATGTGTGACTTAGGAGCGTGTGTTAGTATAATGCCATTATCTATATATGATACCTTGAGGCTCCCTCCCTTAAAAAGGTCGGCAGCTCGTTTTGTGTTAGCAGATTAAAATATTATTACAGTAGTTGGAATTGCTGAAGATGTATTAGTGAGCATTAAGGGGCTCACATTTTCCATTGACTTCTATATCCTGGGAATGCCCCCTAATGACTCAGGAAGACCATCATCAATCCTGCTTAGAAGACCATTCCTGAAGACTTCAAAGTTCAAGCTGGATGCATTCTCAGGGACTTACTCCTTTGAGATAGATGGCAGAGCAGTGAATTTCAGTTTAAATAAAGCTATGAAGTACCCTCTAGAAAATCATTCTATCTTCCAGTACGACATCATTGATGAAACTGTAGCTGAAGTTCACCAAGAAAAAGTGGAAGAGAGACACATAGAGCAAGGTCCAAGTGTGGGGACACCCTCTGAACATAATGAGGATACTTTGCCATTATCACTAGCCCCGGATGATCCAGAGCCTAGCCATGAGCAGAAATTGGAATTGAAGCCCCTTCTTCCACACTTCAAGTATGCTTACCTTGAGGATAATCAGAAGTTCCCAATTATCATTGCAAGGGAACTCACTTCTCAACAAGAGGAGCAACTGCTTAGTGTGCTGAGAAAACATAAGAAAGCAATTGGATGGAGCTTGGCGGATATAGTAGGCGTCAGCCCTTAAGTTTGTGAGCACAGAATATATTTAGAAGAGGAATCAAAGCCCGTTCGTCAATCCCAAAGAAGATTGAATCCCACCATCTTAGAAGTTGTCAAGAAAGAAGTGACCAGGCTACTTGAAGCAGATATCATTTACCCCATCTCAGACAGTGAATGAGTCAGTCCAGTACAAGTGGTGCCCAAGAAGTCTGGGGTCACAACAGTAAAGAATGAGCATGGAGAGCTCCTAACAACTAGAGTGCAGAATTCATGGAGGGTTTGCATTGACTATAGGCGTCTCAACCAAGCTACTCGCAAGGATCATTACCCCTTGCCATTTATTGATCAGATGCTTGATCGTTGGTCAGGTAAATCCTATTACTGCTTTTTAGATGGTTATACAGGCTATTTTCAAATTCATATAGCTCCTGAAGATCAGAAGAAGACTACTTTTACATGTCCCTTTGGAACGTATGCATATAAAAGAATGCCTTTTGGCTTATGTAATGCACCTGCTACTTTCCAAAGATGCATGATGAGTATCTTTTCAGATCTTATTGAGAACTGTATGGAAGTATTTATGGATGATTTTAGCATTTATGGCGATTCATTTAACATTTGCTTGGATAGTTTAGCTAGAGTATTAGACAGGTGTGTTAGTTCAAACCTTGTATTGAATTTTGAAAAGTGTCATTTTATGGTAAAACAAGGGATTGTTCTAGGACATGTTGTCTCCGAAACTGGTATTTCCGTAGATCCAGCAAAGGTAGATGTCATTTCTAGTTTACCTTACCCCTCCTCTGTGAGGGAAGTCTATTCATTCCTTGGCCATGCAGGTTTCTACAGGAGATTCATTAAGGATTTCAGTAAGGTAGCATTGATGCACGGAAAACTTGTCTCATAACAAATTTCCTTCGGCAAGTGTACCGAATTTATCGTCAAGTAAAAACTCACAATAGAGTGAGGTCGAATCCCACAGGGATTGATTGATCAAGCAACTTTAATTAGAGAAATATTCTAGTTGAGCGAATCAGAATTTGAGTTGGGAATTGCAGAAAATTAAATGGCGGAAAAGTAAATAACAGAAAAGTAAATGCTAGAAATAAAAAGCTGAATGTAAATGACGGAAAGTAAATTGCAGAATCTTAAATGGGAATGGGGAAATTGCTCATAAAAGTAAATGACTGAAATTAAAGAGAATGGGTAAGATCAGGAATGGGGAGTTCATTGGGCTCAGGAGATGTTGTATTCTCCGGATCAATTTCATTTTCACCTCTTCCTCAATCAATGCACTCATTGATCTCCTTGGCAATCTTAAGTGATCGAATTACAATTTCTTGTAATTCAATCTCTCAAATCTTGATCAATAGCCAATTCCTTGGTCAATTGCTCATGAGAAGAGATGAAGTATGGTCACTGATTATACTACATGCATTTCCCAAATCAAGTGTTGAGAGGATTATAGTCACATATCCATCCAAACCCAATTTGGTCCAGCATGAGAAAGCATTTCTAGCATGATCTCTTCATTCCTCTTTCAAGGTTCAGAAGAGATCCAAGTATGAATAGCTTCTTTTCCAAGATAACTACCCAATTGGATGAAGATCGAAAGCTTTCAAGTAAAATCAAGAGAAAAGATAGAAGAAGAATAATGAAAACTAGTATTGATCCATCAAATGACAACAGAGCTCCCTAACCCAATGAAAGGGGTTTAGTTGTTCATAGCTCTGGAAAATGAAAACAAAGATGGAGAATACATGATGAAACTAGAAGTGCAGATAAAGTAAAATACAGAGAGTAGTTCTATGCCCAGAGGCTCCCTATAATTTCCCAACTCTCATTCAATTCAAAGCTACTCCTATATATACTACTCTTCTGTTCTTCTAGTTGGCTCTTCAAGTTTTGGGTATGGGCCTTTGGATCTTGAGTTTGAAGCAGTTCTCTTCTTCATTGGGCTTGGCTTTACTTGCAGAGAGAAAGTGTGAAGTGGGCAGAGACTTTAGCTCAGGGCGTTAGTGGTGTTAACGTTCAATGAAAATATGGGTTCGAGAACGTTAG
This sequence comes from Arachis ipaensis, assembly GCF_000816755.2. NCBI lineage: Eukaryota > Viridiplantae > Streptophyta > Magnoliopsida > Fabales > Fabaceae > Arachis > Arachis ipaensis. Next base: position 23,479,016 of record NC_029788.2, read on the forward strand.
TGACAATCACCTTTTTCACTAACGTTCCTCACCAAAGTTAAGAGCCACGTTAACTTCAACGTTAGTGGCACAAACGTTGCCACTAACGTTTCCACTATGTCCTTCGCACACGTTATTGGGACTCAACTTTCCCAATAACGTTGAGAAGCCTCCCCCTTCCCTATGTTAGAGTCCACGTTAACTTAGTTAACGTGACTCTTTTAACGTAGGCTTGCCAACCTTCGAGAATGTTAGTGACACTTACCATTGTCACTAACGTTCCAATGTGCTCCTAATTCTCACGTTAGAGTCCACGTTAACTAGGTTAACGTGGCTTCTAACGTGGCCATGCTAGTCATCTCCAACGTTAGTAACAAAGTTGAGTGTCACTAACGTTGCCTCATCATTCCCTTATCCACGTTAGCTTCCACGTTAACTGAGTTAACGTGGGAGTTAACGTGGCTCATATTGGCTTGTGTGGGCTCACTCCAACGTTAGTGACAATGTTGGGTGTCACTAACGTTGGCGATCATCTCCTTTCTTCACGTTAGCTTCCACGTTAACTAGGTTAACATGGGAGTTAACGTGGCTTCTTGGGGCTAGTGTGGGTTCCTTCCAACGTTAGTGACAATGTTTGGTGTCACTAACGTTGTCGACCACCTTGTTTCTTCACGTTAACTTCCACGTTAACTAGGTTAACGTGGGAGTTAACGTGGCTTATTGTGACTTTCTTTGGGTTACTAAATGCTCTGTAGTGAGGGTTACTCTTGATAGTGGATTTTCAGCTGATAATCCCGAGTTAGTTAACCCAAGTTACCAAGTGATAAGGCACCCCTAAGAGCTTATTCATCCAAGTAGATCCCTCACACAGGAGCAGCACAGACACATGCCTCAAGATTAAAACCATTGGTGCCTAGCCTTATTGCTTACTCTTTTTCTTTTATTTTTTAACCTTTATTGTTCTTTCCCTTTTTCTTATTAGGATCTTCTTATTTAGCTAGTCTCATGGGGTGTTTCTCAAGCATAGTATTCCTGACAGATAGTTGTCTTCCCATCTTATGGTTGAACCAACTTAGCTAACTTATGACCATACCACAAACTTATGAACTTACTCCATAGTATGAACTCCTCTCTGGTCTTTAAAAACACACATTCTCTTTTCATTTGATTTAAAGGGACAAACATATAAGTAAGCAAAGTAAGGATGCAGTGACATAGAGACCAGCAAGCATAGACCTCTTCAACTCAAAACTTAAAAGATAGAAATAAAGAAAAAGTTCAAACTTAACATGGAAGCAAGTTCTATTTCATACAAGATCTTCCTTATTCAAAGCATAGAAGAAGATGGACCAAAGAAGGAACGTCACCACCTTTTACTCTTGTGGATGCCCATGCTTTCCTCCTTGTTTGTCTTCTTTGTGTCCTCTTGCATTCCCTCGCATTTGTGCCAATCTTGCTTGCTTCCAATCCTTAAGTGCCTTCCTCACTGATTCATGACTCTCTTCCACCTTTTGTCTTTCTTCTTGTGCTAATTCATCCCTCATTTCTTCATACATTGTGATTCCTGGATGCAATATAGGCAGTTGTCCTACCAAGTAACCGAGCCTGGCTTGAGTATTCATATGATGCCCAGTCTCGCTCAGGTAAACTCCTTCTGCGAATGCCCTTTGCTAGTCCAATAGTTCTGCCTGTTCTATCTGTCTTTGATGCATCTCATGTATATGTGCACCTTGATGTGCTTGGATGTTGATTAGCCTCTGGATGGATTCTTGTTGCTCATTTTGCCTTTGTTTCATCCTGTAGAATGTTTCACCCCATTGTTGCCCTTGACTCAGTTGCTGATCCATCATTTGCTTTTGCCACTCCCCTTGTTGAGTCATCCATCTTGAGAGCGACTCCTCTTGCTGCCCCATCATCTGTAGTTGAAGCTCTCTCTGTGCTCCTAGGCTTTCCAAATATTGTCGAGATAGTCCATCAATGGCTTCCTGTAATTCGTGCATATCCAAGGTGGCTGGTGCTTGCCCCTCTAAGACTTGTCCTTCCACTACTTGAGGGGCTGTCCTCTTCCTTTGCTTCCGTTGAGGCAGGGGGGATGCGGTAGCATTCATTCGTCGAACGGTTATTGGAATGCTCATAAATGATCTCCTTATCCACCATCCACTCGTATTGCAATGCATGGTGCAAGCTTCTAAATCTCTTTTCATCATACGGGTGTTGCTCCATAGGTTCCTTTCCCTTCCTTCTTTTAGAGCTCGAAGATGCCATGAATGAGGGTTAATGTGTGAAGTTGACAATGGTGTGGAGACTTTTGGTTGTTTAGGGTTGAGTGCAATGAAGGGAGTGAAGGGGGATCCGAAATGGAGAGGTGTGCAGAGTGAGGTACAGAACAAGGATCACTTATATAGAGAGGTTGTGAGTGAATGGAGGGTGTGGATTGATGGAGTGGTTGTTTGATGGACGGTTGGGGTTGTGCATGGAGAAAGGACAAGGATCATCACTTTATGATGGAGATTGCTCGGTCTTCAAGGGTCCCATCCTTTTCAATGTTGCATGGCAACATTTTCTAATGCCTTTCCTTTTTAGAACAAGTGTGTAGTTTCTCCTCATGAAGTGGCCAAACCCTTCTCATTTAGTTGTCCAATCAATCTCCTTCAATGTTCATCTCCTTTTCCCTATAAAATAAGAAAAATTAATGTCCTAAAAAGTATTTAAACTTTACGGCTAAACTAATAAAAAGAAGAAAAGATTTTGTTTATTCATGAACTCCAACTAACTAACTAACTGTGCATCCTTATATGCACATTGGTGGCACCATGGGGTGACACCAAACTTAGTTTGGAGCACTGTGATGAAAAGTTCTGTTCAAAGCTCCAAGACTAGCATGCTCTTAGTTGCATTCATGCTTTCTTGGCACGCTTTGAACACCAAACTTGTTCTTCACTATATACTGCAATATAAGGATTTCACCAAGTGTTTGTCAAGTTTGGGTTGGAATTCATGAATATTGACTTATTCACTAGTAAAAGCTAATAAAACATGGGTTGCCTCCCATGAAGTGCTTCTTTAGCGTCACTAGCTTGACATTTCTCCTTCATCAGGGAGGTTGATAATGCTTCAAGTCCTCCCCTCTTGCCTTGGACTTATATCCATTGGTTGTATCAATGATCTCTATATATTCCAAGGAGAGAACTCTGTTGATAGTGAAGACCTTAGGTAACTGAGATGGTACAGTGGGGAGATTAGGGGGGATATCTGGGAAGTAAGCTGAGATCACTTTATCCCCTGGAGAGAAGTCTTCCGTAGGGATCTTCTTGTTCCTCCACCCCCTTGGTACCTTCTTCTTTGTCCCTTTTAATGTTGCCTTGCTCTTTGTGGCTTCTTCCTCTAAGAGAATTTTGTTGTTGTCTTCACATGTCTCTGGTGGTTTAGGTTCCTCCAGCTTTTCCTTGAGTTGTGACAACTGCTTATTTCCTTGTTCATCAACCAAGGGCTTTCCCAGATGGGCTGGTTGTGCTTTAGTGCTTGCTTTCTCTGTCAGCATCTCATTATGATCTTTGCTTGGTTCTTTGTTTTCTTGGTCTGCTTCTTGTGAGAGTTTGAAGACATTAAAGCTGAGTCATTCATCATGGATCCTCAATATTAGCTCTCCTCGCTCCACATCTATGAGTGCTCTGGCTGTAGCTAGGAATGGTCTTCCCAATATGATTGGGTGAGTGTGACTCTCTTCCATGTCCAAGATGACAAAGTCTGTGGGAAGAAAGTATTTCCCAACCTTTAACAACACATTTTCCACCATCCCTATTGCTTGTTTTTGAGTTTTGTCAGCCAGCCTGATGACTACGTCTGTGGGCATTATCTCATTGATCCGCAGCCTCTTCACCAGGGATAAGGGCATTAAGTTGATGCTTGCTCCCAAATTGCAGAGTGCTCTATCAAACATTGTTTCTCCTATGGCACAGGGGACATGAAAACTCCCTGGATCTTTTCTTTTTGTAGGCAATTGTGGTTGAATGAGGGCACTGCACTCCTTGTTCATCACTATAGTTTGGCCTCCCTTGAGTGAGCTTTTCCTGGGAAGCAGCTCCTTCATATACTTGATGTACGCAGGCATTTGTTGAATAGTCTTGATGAATGGTATGTTGACATGCAGAGATGCAAACAAATCTAGAAACCTTGAGTATATTCTCTTCTCCACAGCACCATTGAGCAGTTGGGGAAAAGGTGCATAGAGTCTCAGCAGCTCCTGTTGTGAGATTTCTGGTTCTTGATAATCTTTTTCCTTCTTCTCTACTGAGGTATCTTCAGGTTGTTCTGACAGCTTGCTTGGCTTGTCCTCAGTCTCCTTATCACTTATAGTAACCATCTTGCAATCTTTCCATCTTACTTTCTTTGTTTCACCTCTCGGATTCTTCTCTGTGTCACTTGGGAATCCATCTGTGGGTTTGGGAATTTGCTTAGAGAGATACCCCACTTGAGATTCCAACCTCTTGATTGTGTCTCCCTGGTTCTTGAAACTGGCTCGCACTTCCTCCTTGAACACCTTGTTGTCTTGAATCTCCTTGCCTATGCCTTCAAGTAGATTCTCAATCCTTGAGAGTCTATCATCAAATTATTGTAGATCGGGATTAGAGGTGGAAGGATGAGGTGAGTTATTTTGGTTTTGATATGGATGTGGAGAGGTGTTGTTATGGGGGTGTTGATATGGTCTAGATGTGAAGTGTTGGTGGGCTGCATTGTTGGGATTTGGGCGTCTTTGATCAAGGCTTTGGTCTTGTTGATTTTCCCACCCAAAGTTTGGGTGATTCCTCCATCCAGGGTTGTAGGTCTTAGAGTATGGATCATGGTTTTGCCTAGGTGAATTCCCAATGTAGTTGGCTTGCTCTTGACTTCCCTCTGCTTCTTCATTCACTCCTTCTTGGGTTGTTGATGAAGTGGCGATTGCTGCTACTTGGTTCCTCTCCATCTTCTTGGTGAGGTCAGCCAGCTGCTGGGTAATGAGCTTGTTTTGGGCCAGCAGAGCATCTACATTGTTTAGCTCCATTACTCCTCTTGTGTTCCCTCTTTCGGAAGCATAGAAGTAGTCATTCTCTGCTACAGTTTCAATGACATCTATGGCCTCCTCAATGGTCTTCTTCTTGTTCAAAGATCCTCCAGATGAATGGTCTACGACCTTCTTTGACTCATAAGAGAACCCTTCATAGAAAATGTGCAGCTGCACCCATTCATTGAACATATCTGGTGGGCACCTCCTTGTTAGGTCTTTAAACCTCTCCCATGCTTCATACAGAGTCTCACCATCTTGTTGCCTGAAAGTTTGAACCTCAGCTCTCAGCCTATTGATTCGTTGAGGGGGGTAAAATCTTGCTAAGAATTTATTCACCACATCTTCCCAAGTTGTCAAGCTCTCCTTTGGGAAAGACTCCAGCCACTTGGCTGCCTTATCCTTGAGTGAGAATGGAAATAAGAGCAGTCTATAGGCGTCAGAATGAACACCATTAGACTTCACTGTGTCACATATTCTCAGGAAGGTGGTTAGATGTTGATTGGGGTCTTCTTGGACACTTCCTCCGAACGAACAGTTGTTCTGAACAAGGGTGATGAGCTATGGTTTTAGTTCAAAATTGTTGGCATGGATGGTTGGCTTTTGAATGCTACTTCCACAGTTTCCAGGGTTTGGATTGATGTAAGAGCCTAGAACTCTTCTATCCTCCCCAGCATGATTTGCTCGTCCTCTTCCGCCATGGTTGTGAGTCTCTTCTTCATGATGGTTTTCCATGTTTTCTTCCATGTTTGGTTCAAAGTATTCCTCAAAGTGTTCCTCCTCTTCTTCAGCACCAACTACGTGGCCATGCTAGCCATCTCCAATGTTAGTGACAAAGTTGAGTGTCACTAACATTGTCTCATCATTCCCTTATCCACATTAGCTTCCACGTTAACTTAGTTAACGTGGGAGTTAACGTGGCTCATATTGGCTTGTGTGGGCTCACTCCAACGTTAGTGACAATGTTGGGTGTCACTAACATTGGTGATCATCTCCTTTCTTCACGTTAGCTTCCACGTTAACTAGGTTAACGTGGGAGTTAACGTGGCTTCTTGGGGCTAGTGTGGGTTCCTTCCAACGTTAGTGACAATGTTTGGTGTCACTAACATTGTCGACCACCTTGTTTCTTCACGTTAACTCGTGGGAGTTAACGTGGCTTATTGTGACTTTGCCAACGTTAGTGATAATGTTGAATGTCACTAACGTTGGCTTCCCCTTTACTTCTTAACGTTAGAGGCCACGTTAACTAAGTTAACGTGGCAACTAACGTGGCCACTTATGAGCTTGGTCCAACGTTAGTGATAATGTTAAGTGTCACTAACGTTGGCTCCATTTCCTTTCTTCCACGTTGGAGTTCACGTTAACTTAGTTAACGTGACTCTTAACGTGGGCAATGATGGCTTCGAGAGCGTTCTTGGCAATTACTTTTCTCATTAACTTTGCAAGCTACTCCCATTCCACGTTAGTGTTAATGTTAGTGTAACTAACGTAGCCACTAATGTGGTTCTTCTTTGCTTCCTTTGTCCTGAAATCAAGCAATAAAGTGCATCAAAGTTCTAGTCCAAGTCATGGGAATTGCAACATCCAATTTGTCATTAAATTCATGCAGAATCCTCATGAAATCATGTAAAGTGCACAATGTATGCTTGAATCAAGATGTAAGTGAATATCTACCCAAAACTAGCTTATTTCCTAAGAAAATGCATGAAACTACCCTAAAAACAGTAAAGAAAAGGTTAGTAAAACTGGCCAAAATGCCCTAGCATCAAGCATTACCTTTATCCAGACTACTACAGAAAGATATTGAGTTCGAGTTCAGTGAGGATTGCATGCAAACATTTGATAAGCTGAAGATCGCCTTGACTCAAGCTCCAATTGTGAGAGGACCAGACTGGAGCCAGCCATTTGAGATTATGTGCGATGCCTCAAACCATGTAGTAGGAGCGGCGCTGGCTCAGCACGATGGTAAGGATCCTTTCGTAATTGCTTATGCGTCTAAGATCTTAGATGCTGCTCAATCTAATTACACTACTACTGAAAAAGAGCTTCTTGCTATTATTTTTGCTCTGGATAAATTCCGAGCCTATTTACTTGGTACTAAGGTAGTAGTGTACTCAGACCACGCAACTCTAAAAAATTTATTAGCTAAAAAAGAGTCCAAACTAAGGTTGATACGTTGGATACTGTTGCTGCAAGAATTTGACTTAGAAATTAAGGATAGGAGTGGTAACCAGAATTTAGTGGCAGACCACTTGAGTCACCTTGATCACATTAAGGATGACTCCACTCCTATAAATGATGCTTTTCCATTTGATAGTTTGCAAGCAGTATCTGAAGTAGTTCCTTGGTATGCACCTGTAGCTAATTATCTAGTTAGCCATACTTTCCCTCCCAATTTTACTAAGCATCAAAGGGACAAGCTGAAAAGCGAGTCTAAATATTATATATGGGATGACCCATACTTACGGAGGTGTGGTGCTGACCAGGTAATTAGAAGGTGTATGCCCCAATCAGAATTCCAGTCTATTTTAGAGGCCTGCCACTCTTCTGAGAGTGGAGGACATTTTGGCCCTCAAAGAACAGCTAGAAAAATTTTAGACTGTGGATTCTGGTGGCTTACTCTTTTTAAAGATGCTGCTATTTTTTGTAAATCTTGTTCCCCATACCAAAGGTTTGGTAATATATCTAAGAGGAATGAGATGCCTCAACAGATTATGATTTTCTGTGAAATTTTTTATGTTTGGAGCATTGACTTCATGGGTCCAATTCCAAACTCTAATGGTTACCTTTATATACTGTTAGCTGTAGATTATGTTTCTAAATGGGTGGAAGCAATTCCTACCCGTACTGATGATGCTAACACTGTTGTTTTCTTTGTTAGAAACCATATTATTTGTCGCTTTGGATCACCACGAGCAATCGTGAGTGATCAAGGCACTCACTTTTGTAACAGGAGACTAACAGGATTACTGAAGAAGCATGGGATAGTTCACAAAGTAGCAACAGCCTATCATTCCCAGACTAATGGGCAAGCAGAAGTATCTAATAGAGAAATAAAGCGTATTCTGGAGAAGATAGTAAAGCCTCATAGGAAAGACTGGAGTGCCAGGCTACAAGATGCACTCTGGGCATATAGAACAGCATACAAGACACCCATTGGGATGAGCCCCTTCTGCTTAGTGTACGAAAAGGCTTGCCACCTCCCAGTAGAGGTGGAACATAAGGCTTTCTGGGATGTGAGGGAGTGCAACATGAATTTTGAAGAAGCTGGTGCTGAAAGGAAGCTGCAACTAGCAGAATTGGAGAACCTTCGCCTAGAAGCATATGACAACTCCAGGCGATACAAAGAGAAGATGAAGGCTGTCCATGACAGGCACATAAAAAGGAGAGAATTCAGACCAGGGGAGTTAGTTCTTCTTTATAACTCCAGACTGAGGCTCATGCCAGGTAAACTGAGATCAAGATGGGAAGGTCCCTACAGAGTAGAGAAGGCAGAGCCATACGGAGTTTTTCACCTGCGTCATCTTTCTAGCTCCAAATTCATAAAGGTAAACGGACATCGCCTAAGCCTTTATCTTGGAGAAAAGATGAAGGATTACAAAGAACTAGAGATCTTCCTCTTGGAAGACCCACCAACAGAAGCAGAATGAGCCTAAAAACCGTCCAACTTAAGGATGTAAAAGCAAAGTGCTAGGTGGGAGACAACCCACCATGGTATGATCGTTCCGTTTTAGTCTTAGTTTTGTTTTATTTTATTCTACTTTATTTTTCTTAGTGACTCTTCTCATAATCTCTGCATATAGTCTGCATTTGCATACTGTATAAAAAATGCACGCAACGCGCAAGCGTCGCTGACGCGTCCGCGTTATATGTGCATTCGAAACAACGAAGAAAAGAAGCAGAGAGTCACGTGGAGCGTGGCTGGAGGTGTGCCTTAGGCACAAACCTGCCCACGTGAACGCGTCCCTGACGCGTCCGCGTCTTTTGAAAAATCAGCCTCCCACACATACGCGTCACCCATACGCACGCTTGACCCTGCAAAATCGATTTAAAGAGGTGTATAGCAGAGAGTTATAATATAGTGGGGCTGGAATGGTGCTGGAAGCACAAACCCCATCACGCGTACGCGTCATTTTTCAAAATTAGGCCATTCACGCGTGCGCGTCACCCATGCGCACGCGTCACCCAAAATTTTGGCCATGTGCGTATAATACAGAGAGTTGTGCATACGCGATGCTGCACTCGCGCCAATAGCACAAATCAGGTCACGCGTGCGTGTCACCCATGCGTACGCGTCACCTGAAATTATCACAAACTACGCGAACGCGTGCTCCATGCTTCCGCGTCGCATGCGACGCCAGCTTGACTAGATCTGCGCCATATATCTTATCTTTTCTTCCCCAATCCTAATTTTTTTCTTCTCCCTTCTTATTTCTTTCTTCTTCCTTCTTTCTTCTTTATTCTTTCTCACTTTTTACCTTTTCCCCCCTCTCTTTTTCACATCCATTATCAAGGTTCTTTTCTTTTCTTCTTCTCTTTTTACTTTTCCATTATTACTTTTATTTATGTTTTCTTCTTCTTTTTCTTTTTTTACTTTCATTATCTATGTTTTCTTTTTCTTTCTTTTTCTTTTTACATTCTTTTGATTGGTGTTAGAAATTTAACTGGGTGATTATTTTCTTCTATACTTGCTTGTGGATTGTTTAGAAGTTGTTTGACAATTAATATTACTTCTTAAGGGTTGCTTGCATGCACAATTTAATAATTTCAACAACATATTTACCATGCATGCTAAGTGTTTGTGAAAAAGTCCGTATGGCATTACGTATTTTTAAATTATTCTATTCTTCTACTCTAATGCCTGCTTTTCACTAAACCCCTTTTTTATATATAATTCATTGAATATAATTGTCAATACAAACAGGTTGTTAGTTTGAAAGAGTTGATAATCAAATTGGGAAATTAATGCTTGATCTATGCTACTCATGCCTTTGCCGACATGCCAATAAACATCTTGCATCTTGCCTGAATATGCCCTTGCTATATTTCCATTGATGAACTGATCACATGTAGTCATGACCATGTGATACAAATCATCCTTCTTTACCTTGGCATTGATTATCACTTGCCCTGTTCTTTTCCTTGCTCTAACTTTTAGCTTTACATGTACTTACCCTTTTCTCTTTTTAGGATGGCCACCAAGAAGGGTAAAGAGAAAGCTACTCCCAAACCACCGGCAAGAAAAGGAACAAAAAGAACACTAGCTGCAGAGCCATCTTCGACAGTAGTAAAGCCCTCAACAAAGCGAATCAAGAGGATCATCAAGGTCGATAAAAAAGAGAAAGCCTTTCCAGCAAAGGACACTGCGCAGTTCACTAACCGCTACTGTGAGCAGATGTTCCCCATCATGGCTGAGAGGAACTATAACAATGAATACCTACTCATCCTCCCAACCCACATTGTTGAATTTGTTGAGCCCCGCATTGAGCGAAGACAATGGGGATTCCTACGGAGACAGCCACGATAGGTTAACCTTTCATGGGTAGTTGAATTCTACTCCAATTTTCACAAGCCAACCATGTAGTCTGTCTATGTCCATCAGAAGCAAGTCTCCATAACTGAAGAGGCCATTCAACGAGCTTTAGATCTTCCCCCTGCTCCAGAAGGATTGGACGCATTCCAAGAAGCCTCATTCAAATGCCAGACATACCAATTTGACTGGGATGCCGTTTTCAGAGTTATAGCACAACCTGGCAGCAGATGGATCTATAGATACCATCGATCTCGACCTAAGAGCATATTGGCTTCAGTACTCACCTTGGAGGCTCGAGTATGGGCACAGATTATGTCCCATTACGTCTTTTTAAGAACTCACGAGTCCTCCTTCACTACAGACATGGTTGTTCTACTCTGGTGTATCCTTACAGACCAGCATCTCAATTTACCAAGACACATTCGGCATGCTTTGGGACACGTACAGATTGTGGGCAACCTACCTTTTCCCGCCTTGGTTTCAGATCTAGTCTCGACAGCCGGAGTCTCCTACAGAGCTGGGGACACCAAGGCCATGATTCTACAGGATGATCAGATCGTCCCTAACGGGTAGTATATCAGACCTCCAGCAGCCACTACTAGCCAGGCTGCAGAACCAGCCGAAGATATTTCTTCCCCTTCCACATCCTAAGCAACGTCAACAAACCAACTGCTCCATCAGATACTCGAGAGGTTGGACCGGCTTGACCGGCAAGGAAAGCGAAGAGAGCACCGTAATAAGCGCCGATTTACATACCTCAAGGAGCTGCTTGTTGGTAACCACCCACCTGAAGAAAACCCAGACACCCCGGACTCCACTTCATTTACCAGCACAGGGAGACGGCCCCGATTGTAGAGATGCTGCTACCAGCCCCCCTTTGTTCCTAACTAATGGCACCGAGGACGGTGCCAAGCTTTAAGTGTGGGGAGGTCGGTCAGTACCTGACTTCCGGAGGTAATTTCTCTTTCTTAGCACCAATAAATTATTTATTTTTCTCTTGTTTAAGATAGGATAGATTGCATAGTAATAGGTATTTGCATGCATGTTCTATTTGGTTGAAAAATAATAAGTTTCTTTTTAAGACCCTATTTTTGAAAATTTTCACTAATTTAAATCAAAACTTTTTGTGTTAAACTTGTTTGAAGATTGTATTTGGAACATAGTTTAAAGCTAAGAACACACAACCCAGTGAGAATTGAGCTTAATTACATGGTTACACTATTTAACCATAAAAATTTTATTCTTGTGTGTTTGCTTCTCTATGATTGTGATCTATATTTTGTTCCATCCTATATGTCCAATGTTTAATGTGTTATATGCATGCATATGATTGAGACCATTATTTGTTTATTAGCTCACTTATCCCAAATAGCCTACCCTTCCATTTACCTTTGTTAGCCACTTTGAGCCTTTTAATCCCATTTGTTCTATATTTTACCACATCACTAACTTTAAGCGAAAAAACAAGTAATACCCCAAATTGAATCTTTGGTTAGCTTAAGATAGAGATTGTGTGTCAATCAAGTGTGGGAAAACTGTGGGAACATGGTCAACAAGGGAATGTGTTATATTTTTACATTGATGAATTAATTGAGAATTTGGGTACCTACTCATGTGAAACTAGAAAAATTATAAATCCATGTGCATTGATAAAAGTTACTTTTACTTTAAAAAAATCCAAAAATATTCAAGTAATTAAGTAATTAAATAAATAAATAAGGGGACAAAATTACCCCAATATTAAGCTAATAAAAAAATCAATGCATATGTGATAAAATTAAAGAAAAGTTGATACCTGAGTATGTGAAATATGTAAAAGTGAAAATTTTGGGTAGCTAGGCATGAATTTAAAAAGTATATAGAGTCTATGTATAGGTAAAAGCTTAGGTTAATCAGAGATTCAATTTATAGCTCACTTAGCCATATATATACCCTCACCTTTACCTTAGCCCCATTACAACCTTGAAAAGATCTCATGATGTTTGCATTGGTACATTAAATACTTGTTGATTGGTTAGGTGAAGAACAAGGTTTAGAAAGCATGATTAGAGAAGAGTAGAGTGATTACCCTATACACTTGAGTGATTAGAGTGCACATATACTATCAGTGAGGATTCAGTGCTTGATTCTATGATTCCCCGCTTTCATGAGCTGTCTTCTTACAAGTTTACTTGTTTTTACTGTATAGTTTGAATTAGTGGAATTTGAGTTAATTTCTGTCTTGAAGGACTTATTTATTTTAACCAAGTAGGCAAAATCATCTTAGCATATAGTTGCATTCATATACATAGGTTGCATTGCATTGCATGAGTCTTACTTTTCCCTACTCATTTATTTTATCTCCTTGAGCTAAGCATGAGGACATGCTAATGTTTAAGTGTAGGGAGTTTGATAAACCACTATTTTATTGTTTATCTTGTGTTTAATTGAGTGGTTTCATCAAGTCTTTACCCACTTATTCATACTAATTGCATGGTTTTACATTTTCCTTCCTTGTTTTATTCTATGGTTGAAAACTTGCTTCCTAGAGATCTTTAATTTGTGTATTTTAATTCTCCTTTATAGCATTCGATGCCGTGATTCGTGTGTTAAGTGTTTCAGGCTTTATAGGGTAGGAATGGCTTAGAAATTGGAGAAGAAGCTTGCAAAAATGGAAGGAACACAAGAAACTAAGGAGATGACCAGCGAGCATCGACGCGCACGCATGGCTCACGCGTGCGCGCGACATGGAGAAAATTGCAGCAACGCGTGCGCGTGCCTAACGCGTACGCGCGGATTGGAGGCTGCACAAAAGACGCGCCGCGTGGACGACGCGTACGTGTTACAAGGAAATTTGCCAAATGACGCGCACGCGTGACTGACGCATACGCGTGACCTGCGCGATCTGCAGAAATAACAGAAAACGCTGGGGGTGATTTCGGACCGCGTTGTGACCCAGTTTTCGGCCCAGAAACACAGATTAAAGCCAGGGAACATGTAGAGACTCAACACACATTCACACATTCTCATTAGGATAGTTTTTAGGTTTTAGATCTAAATCTAGAGAGAAACTACTCTTCCTCTAGGTTTTGTTTACATTCATAGTTTCATAGTTTATTGCTTTTGCTTTTCGATATTGAAGAGTCATCACCTCCGTTGAAGATACTATTATAGTTTGTTTCCTTACTTGCTCTTTTATTTATTTCATATTCTTAATTCTTGTTTAGAGTGGTAATTGGATTATTTTCATGGATTGTTAATGAAAATGATTACTTTTACTTTTAATTAATTTTGAATTTCTATTTTATTTAAATTATTATGTCTCTTTTCTATTCCAAACTCCCAATAACGAAGATGGTATCCATGTCAATAGAGTAGATTCCCTACTTGACATGGGATTTGATTAAGAGGAGACACTTGAGTTGGAATGCTCAAGTGGTTAGTTAAATTGGAAGTTGTTGGCTAATTCTGTATTTACTAACGCTAGACCTTCCCAAGGGAGAGGACTAGGATTTGCGAATAAGAGTTAGCTCAATCACTTCACTTTTCTTTATTTAGTAAGGGTTAACTAAGTGAAAATAACAACCTCTTTATACTACACTTGAGAGAATTCCAACAAGAACAGAACTTTTAATTAATCATTCCCCCAGTCAAGGCCTTTTTATCTTGAATAATATAAATTCCTTTTTATTTTCATTGCACTAAATTACAATTGTTTAATTTCTGTTATTCAACTCTTAAAACTCTCAGAAAACTTCTGATTAATAACTTAGCACCCTTTCTAGCAACTCGTTGGGAGACGACCTGGGACTCATACTCCCAGTATTTTTATTCTAATTTTTGTGACACCTTTCTAAATTGATGCGGCGGATTTCAGCTGGTTAAGAGCTATACTCGCAACGCTGTTCTTATATTACAATCTCTTAATTGGTCTAATTTCTACCACGCACCAGTGCCATTAATGGTTATGGAAAAACCAAAAAGCAGATCTTTTTCCACACCAAACTTAAAAGGATTGCTCGTCCTCGAGCAAAATAAGATTGAAGGGAGTGGAAGAAGAATGATGCAATTAATTTTTGAAAACTTATTAGTGTATGCAAAAAAATTAAAAAGAGTTGAAAAGAATTTAAAAAGATATGTAGGTTTTGAAAATGTTTTGAAAAGAATTGAAAAGAGTTGAAAAAAAGAATTAAAAAATTAGAAAGATTATTAATATTTGGAAATAGAAATTGAAAGATGAATGTTTAAAATATGTTTGATGCAAAAAAATTATGAATTAAAACATGAAAAATTGAAAAAAAATCGAATTGGAAACAAAATTACCTCCCTTGTGTCATCCTGGCGTTAAACGCCCAGAATGCTATCCATTCTGGCATTTAACGCCCACTTGACTGCCTATTTGGGTGTTTAACGCCCAGCCAGATACCCTGACTGGCATTAAATGCCAGGAATCCTTCTTTACTGGCCATTTTTCTGAACGCCCAGAATGCTGCCTGCATGGGCGTTAAATGCCCATTCTGCTATCCTTACTGGCGTTTAAACGCCAGTAAGCCTGTCCTCCAGGGTGTGCTATTTTTGATGTTGTTTTTGATTCAGCTTTAATTCTGCAGCTTTTTTTGTGACTCCACATGATCATCTACCTAAAGAAAACATAACATGACAATGAAAAACAAATGTCTATGAATAAATATAATTAAATAACATTGGGTTGCCTCCCAATAAGCGCTTCTTTAATGTTAATAGCTTGACAGTGAAGCTCTTAGAGAGCTTCACAGAGGCTCAGAGCTTAATGGTGGCCTCCCAACACCAAACTTAGAAGTTGAGTGTGGGGGCTCTGTTTGACTCTGTATTGAGAGACGCTATTCATGCTTTCTCTCCATGGTTACAGAAGAAGATCCTTGAGCCTTAAACACAAGGTAGTCCTTATTCAATTGAAGGACTAACTCTCCTCTGTCCACATCAATCACAGCTCTTGCTGTGGCTAGGGAGGGTCTTCCAAGGATAATGGATTCATCCTCATCCTTCCCAGTGTCTAGGATTATGAAATCAGCAGGGATGTACAGGCCTTCAACCTTTATTAAGACATCCTCTACAAGTCCATAAGCCTGTTTCCTTGATTTGTCTGCCATCTCTAGTGAGATAATTGCAGCTTGTACCTTAAAGATCCCTAGTTTCTCCATTACAGAGAGTGGCATGAGGTTTATTCCTGACCCCAGGTCACACAGAGCCTTCTCAAAGGTCATGGTGCCTATAGTACAGGGTATTAAGAACTTTCCGGGATCCGATTTCTTCTGAGGTAATTTTAGTTGAACCAAAGCATTCAGTTCATTGATGAGCAATGGAGGTTCGTTCTCCCAAGTCTCATTACCAAATAACTTGGCATTCATCTTCATGATTACTCCTAGATACTGAGCAACTTACTCTTCAACAATATCTTCATCCTCTTCAGAGGAGAAATACTCATCAGAGCTTATGAATGGCAACAGTAAGTTCAGTGGAATCTCTATGGTCTCTGTATGAGCCTCAGATTTCTTTGGTTCCTCATTAGGGAACTCCTTAGTGGTCAGTGGACGTCCATTGAAGTCTTCCTCACTGGAAATCACTGCCTCTTCCTCCTCTATAGGTTCGGCCATTTTGGGTATATTGATGGCCTTGCACTCTCTCTTTGGATTCCCTTCTGTATTGCTTGGGAGAGTACTAGGAGGGATTTCAGTAACTCTTTTACTCAACTAGCCCACTTGTGCCTCCAAGTTTCTAATGAAGGACCTTGTTTCAGTCATGAAACTGAGAGTGGTCTTAGATAGATCAGAGACTATGGTTGCTAAGTCAGAGATGCTCTGCTTAAAATTCTCTGTCTGTTGCTAAGAAGATGATGGAAAAGACTTGCTATTGCCAAACTTATTTCTCCTACCATTATTATTATTGAAGCCTTGTTGAGGCTTCTGTTGATCCTTCTATGAGAAATTAGGATGATTCCTCCATGAAGGATTGTAAGTGTTTCCATAGGATTCTCCCATGTAATTCACCTTTTCCATTCCTGGATTCTCAGGGTCATAAGCTTCTCCTTCAGAGGAAGCTTCTTTAGCACTGCAGGATGCAGCTTGCATTCCAATCAGATTCTGAGAATTCATATTGACTTGCTGAGTCAATATTTTATTCTGAGCCAATATGGCATTCAGAGTATCAATCTCAAGAACTCATTTCTTCTGAGTCATCCCATTATTCACAGGATTTCTTTCAGAAGTATACATGAACTGGTTATTTGCAACCATCTCAATGAGTTCCTGAGATTCTACAGGCATTTTCTTCAGATGAAGAGATCCACCAGTAGAGTGGTCCAATGACATCTTGGACAATTCAGACAGACCATCATAGAATATACATAGGATGCTCCATTCTGAAAGCATGTCAGAAGGACACCTTCTGATCAATTGCTTGTATCTTTCCCAAGTTTCATAGAGGGATTCACCTTCCTTCTGTCTGAAGGTTTAGACTTCCACTCTGAGCTTGCTCATCTTTTGAGGTGGAAAGAATTTGGCCAAGAAAGCATTGACCAACTTTTTCCAAGAGTTCAGGCTTTCTTTAGGTTGTGAGTCCAACCATATCCTAGCTCTGTCTCTTACAGCAAAGGGGAAAAGCATAAGTCTGTAGACCTCGGGATCAACCCCATTGGTCTTAACAGCGTCACAGATTTGCAAGAATTCAGCTAAGAACTGATGAGGATCTTCCAATGGAAGTCCATGAAACTTGTAATTCTGCTATATTAGAGAAACTAATTAAGGCTTAAACTCAAAGTTGTTTGCTCCAATTGCAGGAATTGAGATGCTTCTTCCATAGAAGTCAGAAGTTGGTGCAGTAAAGTCACCAAGCATCTTCCTTGCATCTCCACCATTGTTGTTGTTTTCGGCTGCCATGACTTCTTCTTTTTCGAAAATTTCTGTAAGGTCCTCTCTAGAGTGTTGTGCTTTAGCTTCTCTTAGCTTCCTCTTCAGAGTCCTTTCAGGTTCAGGATCAGCTTCAACACGAATGTTCTTATCCTTGTTCCTGCTCATATGAAAAAAGAAGAGAACAAAGAGAGAAGAGGAATCCTCTATGTCACAGTATATAGATTCCTTTATGTGAGTAAAAGAATGGAAGGATAGAAGAATGAGGACGAAAGAGAATAAGAGGAATTCGAACACACAGAGAGGGAGAGGGTTCAAATTATGAGTAGAAGAGAAGTGTTAGTAAATAAATAAAATAAATAGAAAGAGATGAGAGAGAGTATTCGAATATTAATTAAAAGAAAAGAAAAATATTTTTGTTTTTATTTTATTATAAGTTAGAATTTAAAATTTTAGAAGAGAAATAGAAAAAAATTAGAATTTAAAACAATTAGTTAATTAAAAAGAATTTTGAAAAAGTGGTTAGTGATTTTCGAAATTAATGAGAGAGAGTAGTTAGGTGGTTTTAAAAAAGATAAAAAATAGTAAACTTTTTAAAATTAAAACAACCAAATCAAGTGGTTAATTGAAAAAGATTTGAAAATAAATTTTGAAAAGATAAGAAGTTAGAAAAAGATTTTGAAATTAAATTTTGAAAAAGATATTATTGAAATTTATTTTGGAAAAGATTTGAAAAAGAAATTTAAAAGATTAGATTTTTAAAATTAAAGTTGATGACTTGGCTGACAAGAAACTAAAAGATATGATTCTAGAATCTAAAGATTGAACCTTTCTCAATAGGAAGGTAACAAACTTGAAATTTTTGAATCAAAACATTCATTGTTAGTAAAGTTTTCGAAAATGTGAAATAAAATTAAGAAAAAGATCTTGAAAATTTTATTTTGAAGAATTTTCAAAAAACATGAAAGAAAAATGAAAAATATTTGATTTTAAAAAGATTTGAAAAGATAGAATTTTTAAATTGAAATTTTGGCTTGACTAACAAGAAACAACTAAATTTTAAAAATTTTTGACTAAGTCAACTGATGACAAGTCATCTTAGCCTAGTTTCACTAGCCTTTTTCTTTTGTTTTCAATTAAATTATGCACTTTCTTGAGCCATAAGCAAGCCAATTGGGTAGATTTTCATGCTTCCCTTGATTTAATCAACCATGTATGAATTCATGCTATTTCATGAGGTTTTATGCTATAATTGTCACATATTATGAAAGAATGAATATCTCATGGTTTTGAGCATAGCTTTGATGTGTTTGGTTGATCAATGATAGGTGAAGAAAGCTTGGAGAAAGGTTGAAGCAAGGAGGAATGGCTAGGAGGAAGAGAGGACAAAAAGTTTGAGCAAAAGTTTGCCTCAAACTTTAGCTCAAACTTTTGGAATAAGTGAAAATGAACCAGGGAGCAAAAAGCTGGACCAAAAGTTTGCCTCAAACTTTTGTGCAAACTTTTGGGCAAAAAGCTGGAGCAAAAGTTAGCCTCAAACTTTTTGGCAAACTTTTGGGCAAAAAGCTGGAGCAAAAGTTAGCCTCAAACTTTTTAGCAAACTTTTGGCATCACAAATCAACACCCTAGAGAGCAAAAGTTTGCGCCAACGTTAGCCCCTAACTTTTTGGCTAACGTTGGCGCATGAACAACACACCCTGGAGAGCAAAAGTTTGCGCCAACGTTAGCCTCTAACTTTTTGGCTAACGTTGGCGCCATGAGTGTGCAAGGGGAGGCCAACGTTGGAGCAAAAGTTAGACCCCTAACTTTTGCCCCAACGTTGGTATCAGCAAATGAGGGTGGCTGATGTGAAAATTTGGAGTAAAAGTTTGCCTCAAACTTTTACTCAAACTTTTACTCAAGCTTTCATGATTCCAAACCCGGTTCAATTCAGTTCTTCTCCAAACTCTAAGAGCAATCAACCAAGGCGTCTATCAACCCAATTCCATCAAGAGCAAAGGCCCAATTGAAGGCTTGAAGACCATTTGAAGAAAGTGTATAAATAGCATAGGATTTAAGTTTTTAAGAGAGCTTCCCTTTTTAGTTTTCAGAGAGCTTTCTTTTCTGGTTTGATTGGAGAGTTTTGTGGGGAATTCACTTTTACATTCTAGCATTGTTGTTTTAATTCAAGAGAATTGGGGAGGAGAATTGATCTCTCTTCTTCCTTGTTCTTGCCCAGCACTCTTTAATTTTCTTGCTTCGGATCTTGGGTGGAGAATTGAAGAACTTCTGTTTCAATCTCACCTTGGGATCTTGTTTAATTCTCTGCTTAATTGAATTTCAGTTTCGGTTAATTGCTTCTTCATCTGCTTTCTTTGCAATTTACATTTCCTTTGCAATTGTTCTTGTTGGATCTAGGAAGGCATTGAGATCTAGACTTGGTTATCTAGTCTCTTGGGTCCTGAGATCTGAATTCCAATTTTACTTCCTCTGTTTAATGCTTTTCAATCTCATTTACATTTCTGTTTTTAGATCTGATTCAATCCAAGTTATCTTCTACTTCTATGATCGTTGCAATTCACTTTTCCTTGTTTAAATTCTGCAAATCCAATTTCCAATTCCCTTTACAATTCAAGCCATTTACATTTCTTGCAATTTAAGATTCTGCAATTTACATTTCTTGCGTTCTAAGTTTCTGCCATTTAATTTCTTGTTCTTTAAGATTCAGCACTTTAAATTTCAGTTCTCTTTACTTTCATGCAATTTACCCACTCCCTTTACTTTCTCTGCAATTTAAATTCTGCAAATCACAAATCTCTCATCCACATCTTGATTCGCTTGACTAAATCAACCACTAAACTAAAATTGCTCAATCCTTCAATCCCTGTGGGATCGACCTCACTCCCGTGAATTATTATTACTTGATGCGACCCGGTGCACTTGCCGGTTAGTTTTGGGTGTTTTGGAGAAATTCGTTTTTCCACAAAAATACCACATCAAGTTTTTGGCGCCGTTGCCGGGGATTGATTAGATTGACAATGATTAAGTGAGGTGGTGATCTAGATCTAGCATTTTTCTTTTCTGTTTCTTTAACTTTTGACTAACACGCTAACTGTTTGAATTTTTGCCTGAGCTAACTAATATTTCACTTCAGCCATGGATTGAAGTGTTATTGCTTTTCTGGTATTGTGTGATTCTTGTGTTTTTAATGTTCTCCCAAGTGATACAATCTCCAATCCAAAGGACAAAGGAAAAGCTACAAAGTGGGAGGAGTGCAAAGCAATCATAGTGGGAAGTGAAAAAACCAGGGAGAAGGAAGCCATCAATCAAGAAGAACACAACAGAGAAGTTCCACAAGAAGAGACAGAAGAGAAAAGTGAAGAGGAGAGAAAGACCAAGAATGCAAAAAGCTTAAAGAAAGATGAGGACATCCTTGAAACACAGTTACAAGAGAAGAAGGAAGGGGTGAAGCCAGATGTCCCCAAACTTCCGTACCCTCAGAGGTTCAAAAAAGAAAACGAGGATAAGCAATACTCAAAATTCCTGGATATATTCAAGAATCTCAGCATCAATATTCCTTTCTTAGAAGCACTTGAACAGATGCCATTATATGCCAAATTTATGAAAGAAGTACTCACAAAGAAAAGATCCCTGAAGGAAGGACAGATTGTTGAGATGACAAAGGAATGTAGTGCTATCCTCCAAAGAGAGTTGCCAGAGAAGAAAGATGATCCTGGGAGTTTTTACATACCTTGCACCATAGGAAACATAACAATTGAGAAGTCATTTTGTGACCTCGGTGCAGGTATAAACTTGATGCCTTTGTCTTTAATGAGGAAACTTCAAATTTCTGAGCTGAAGTCTACACGAATAGTTCTCCAAATGGCTGACAAATCCATTAAGCAAGCACTGGGAGTTGTGGAGAATGTGTTGGTAAAAGTGAGAAAATTCTTTCTCCCAGCTGATTTTGTCATCCTGGATATGGATGAAGACCCTAACACTCCCATTATCCTGGGGAGGCCTTTCCTGGCTACGGGCAGAGCATTGATAGATGTTGAAAAAGGAGAATTGTTGTTAAGAGTGCATGATGAGCACCTAGCATTCCATGTTTTTAAAATCCTGCATGAGCCCACTCAAGAAGAAGATTGTATGAAGGATAAGGCCAAGGATCAAAGCTTGAAGGAGGCATTCAATGAGTTAACTCCAAGACTTCTACATCCATGCTTGAAAGAAGTAGAGATGGTGCAACAGACCAAAGAAATCAAGAAGGAACCAGATCTAAAACCCCCAGATGAGAACCTCAACATTCAAGATAAAGAACCACCAAGGCATGAATCATCTCTTAAGAAAGAAGAGAAGAAGAAGAGGCCAAAAGGGTGGAAAAACAAGAAAATCCCCACT
>NC_029788.2:23500841-23507818 GCF_000816755.2 Arachis ipaensis
GCAAAAGTTAGACCCCTAACTTTTGCCCCAACGTTGGTATCAGCAAAAGAGGGTGGCTGATGTGAAAAGTTGGAGTAAAAGTTTGCCTCAAACTTTTACTCAAGCTTTCATGATTCCAAACCCAGTTCAATTCAGTTCTTCTCCAAACTCCAAGAGCAATCAACCAAGGCCTCTATCAACCCAATTCCATCAAGAGCAAAGGCCCAATTGAAGGCTTGAAGACCATTTGAAGAAAGTGTATAAATAGCATAGGATTTAAGTTTTTAAGAGAGCTTCCCTTTTTAGTTTTCAGAGAGCTTTCTTTTCTAGTTTGATTGGGGAGTTTTGTGGGGAATTCACTTTTACATTCTAGTATTGTTGTTTTAATTCAAGAGAATTAGGGAGGAGAATTGATCTCTCTTCTTCCTTGTTCTTGCCCAGCACTCTTTAATTTTCTTGCTTCGGATCTTGGGTGGAGAATTGAAGAACTTCTGTTTCAATCTCACCTTGGGATCTTGTTTAATTCTCTGCTTAATTGAATTTCAGTTTCGGTTAATTGCTTCTTCATCTGCTTTCTTTGCAATTTACATTTCCTTTGCAATTGTTCTTGTTGGATCTAGGAAGGCATTGAGATCTAGACTTGGTTATCTAGTCTCTTGGGTCCTGAGATCTGAATTCCAATTTTACTTCCTCTGTTTAATGCTTTTCAATCTCATTTACATTTCTGTTTTTAGATCTGATTCAATCCAAGTTATCTTCTACTTCTCTGATCGTTGCAATTCACTTTTCCTTGTTTAAATTCTGCAAATCCAATTTCCAATTTCCTTTACAATTCAAGCCATTTACATTTCTTGCAATTTAAGATTCTGCAATTTACATTTCTTGCGTTCTAAGTTTCTGCCATTTAATTTCTTGTTCTTTAAGATTCAGCACTTTAAATTTCAGTTCTCTTTACTTTCATGCAATTTACCCACTCCCTTTACTTTCTCTGCAATTTAAATTCTGCAAATCACAAATCTCTCAACCACATCTTGATTCGCTTGACTAAATCAACCACTAAACTAAAATTGCTCAATCCTTCAATCCCTGTGGGATCGACCTCACTCCCGTGAGTTATTATTACTTGATGCGACCCGGTGCACTTGCCGGTTAGTTTTGGGTGTTTTGGAGAAATTCGTTTTTCCACAAAAATACCACATCATCAACCCAAAATTTTAAAATTTATGAGTGAAATAAGGGAAAGATGTTATTTTTTTATTTTTGAATTAATGAAGAAAGAGAAAAATAATAAAATGAAACAAAACATAAAAATTTAAGATCAAAATAAATAATGCTTGCAAAAACACTTTGAATGTCAAGATGAACGCCAAGAATACTTTGAAGATCATGATGAACATCAAGAACATATTTTTGAAAATTTTTAAGAAAAGAAACACATGCAAGACACCAAACTTAGAATTTGACACTAGATTCAAACAAGAAACACAAATTTTTTTTTTTGGTTTTATGATTTTATTAAAAAAATTTTTGTATTTTTCGAAAATAAAAATAAGAAGCTTAAACATAAAATAAAATTACCCAATCTAAGCAACAAGATGAACCGTCAGTTGTATAAACCCGAACAATCCCCGGCAACGGTGCCAAAAACTTGGTGCACGAAATTGTGATTACACTTTTCACAACTCTGCACAACTAACCAGCAAGTGCATTGGGTCGTCCAAGTAATACCTTACGTGAGTAAGGGTCGATCCCACGGAGATTGTCGGCTTGAAGCAAGCTATGGTCATCTTGTAAATCTTAGTCAGGCAGATTCAGATGGTTATGAGTATTGATAATTAAAAGATAAATAAAACATAAAACAAAATAAAGTTACTTATGTAATTCATTGGTGGGAATTTCAGATAAGCGTTTGGAGATGCTTTGTTGCTTCTGAACTTCTGCTTTCCTATTGTCTTCTTCCAATCATCCGTGCTCCCTTCCATGGCAAGCTGTATGATCCTCTCGGATGAAAAACACTAGGTACGATCTCTGCACGGCTAATTAACTGTCAGATTTCTCGTCTTGGATGAAAAATACCAGGTATAGCTACCGCACGGCTAATCATCTGTCGGTTCTCACTAGCGTCAGAATAGGATCTCTCTATCCTTTTGCACACTTTCACTGCACCCAACATTTGTAAGTTTGAAGCCCGTCACAGTCATCCCTTCCCGGATCCTACTCGAAATACCACAGACAAGGTTTAGACTTTCTGGATCTCAGGAATGCTACCAATTGGTTCTAGCCTATACCATGAAGGTTCTGATCTCAGATTCGGATGCTCTGTTGTCAGGAGAGACAATACAAATCGCGGATCAGAGACCCAAGAGAATATACTCCAGCTGTCGTCCAATGACTACATTGAACATCATGTAGACCGCTTGTGGTTGTCAGGCACGCGGATCTTGGCTAAGCGAGTAACGAACATAGTGGGTGATTGTCACGGGTCACCCCTTCATTCTGACTTAACAAAATTAAGTACGAAAGTATATCTTGGAGAAGAAGTAAGTGTGAATTGAAAGAGAAACAATAGTACTTGCATTAATTCATGAAGAACAGCAGAGCTCCGCACCTTAATCTATGAGGTATAGAAACTCCACCGTAGAAAATACATAAGAGAAAAAGGTCTAGGCATGGCCATGTGGCCAGCCTCCAAGTCCAAGGATAGTATCAAAGTATGCAAATACAATAGTAAAAAGTGTTATTTATATTAAACTAGCTACTAGGAATTACAGAAAATAAGTAACTAAGCACAGATAGTGCAGAAATCCACTTTCGGGGCCCACTTGGTGTGTGCTTGGGCTGAGCATTGAAGCTTTCACATGAATAGGCCATTCTTGGAGTTAAACGCCAGCTTGGGTGCCAGTTTGGGCATTTAACTCCAGTTCTGGTGCCAGTTTTGGCGTTTTACGCCAGAAAAGGGTCTCTGGTGGGCGTTTAGCTGCCAGTTTGGGCCATCAAATCTCGAGCAAAGTATGAATTATTATATATTGATGGAAATCCCAAGATGTCTACTTTCCAACACAATTGAGAGTGCGCTAATTGGGCTTCTGTAGCTCTAGAAAATCCACTTTGAGTGCAGGAGGGTCAGAATCCAACAGCATTTGCAGTCCTTTCTCAGCCTTTGAATCAGATTTTTACTCAGGTCCCTCAATTTCAGCCAGAAAATACCTGAAATCACAGAAAAATACAAAAACTCATAGTAAAGTCTAGAAATATAATTTTTGAATAAAAACTAATAAAAATATAATAAAAAGTAACTAAAACATGCTAAAAACTATGTAAAAACCATGCCAAAAGGGTATAAATTATCCGCTCATCAGGTTTTAAAACATAGAAAAGGTCCTAGGCGATCTAATTCGGTAATTCTAGTAAAAAGTTAGTGAACGGAGGCTTAGGTTTCTGAAGTACTGAGGATGGTTTTGGTTGAGTGAGAAGGCGGCGTATGGTATTGGTGATTATTGATAAAGAATTGTGAAAGTGGTGAACTGATGAGTTCTGAATGAATTGTGAAAGTGGTGAACTGATGAGTTTTGAATGAATTGTGAAACCAGTGAACTAATGAGTTCGGAATGAATTGTGAAAGTGGTGAACAAATGAGTTCGAAATGCCTTGTGAAAGTGGTGAACTAATAAATTCTGAATGAAATTATTTTTGAAAACCACTGATGAAATATTTTACTGAGATTGTTGAGACGCTATGCGCCTGTCAGGGATGGTAGGTTAATCCTGCCTGTTGAGGTCGCGGCGGCGGCGTAAGGACGGTAGGTTTATCCCGCTTACGCTGAGATGTGAGGTCTGTGGCAAGAGTATCCCGCTCGCATCCCTTCGGAATCACTAGAGTGTGCAGGCACTGACATCCTGGACGGTGTTTCGGGCACCATATCTCGAGGGTTCCCATTATGAGACCGAAGGGCAACATCTCCATGGAGATGTGTTGGGTTGGCAATTGAACCGACACTGTGATATCACAGCCAATAGGACAGGCATTCATCATGTGCATCTTTTATCTGTTTGCTTGCTTTGCCGACTTGTATTGCTTGCCTAATTGTATAACATGCCTAATTGCTTATTTGAATTACTTGACATATATGCTTATACTTGTGTTTTACTTGCATTGTATTAATTGTGTATTCTACTGGGATTGAGGAGGTTCGGAAGGCGGTGGCGATGGGATCGCATGGGGGTTAGGTTGGTGAAGACTGTGTGACAGCGGAGAGTTGTTAGTTTAGAAATTCACTAAGTTAGATTACCCCTTTGTCATTATGGTTTTAAGTGATGTTTTAATTTTTTAGTTATACTTTAAGTTGAATCTCATGATGGATATGAAGCTCAATTGCCTCTGGCGTCCAGGAGTCTTATATCTTACATCACTGAGCACTGTTACCATAATGAGAACCTCCAGTTCTCATACCATATTCTATTGTTGTTTTTCAGATGCAGGTCGCAACTCACCTCGGTGAGTTGCTTGGTAGTGACAGAGCGGTGGATCTCTATCCCGTTTTGAAGTCTTTTTGATTATTTTGTTTAAGATCTCTCACTTTTGTATTTATTTTTCCTAGAGGCTTACTTTGAGAGGAAGTTTGTATAAGTTGTTTTAACTGTCTAAACCCTGTATGTCTATATGTAACTAGCCGGCTTAAACTCCGCGAGCGGCAGCTAGATCTCTATATTATTATCTTTTGTTATATCTATTTACTTATACCTTGATATCCGTACGTATATCTTGTGCTTCACTTAGTATAGCTTCGTGAGTACGTTTGTGCTTTTCGAATTCTATTTTTGAGTTTAAATCCTTCATCGATCTTCTAGAATATATTATTTCTTTCTATATAAATCTGTACAAGCTTTAGAATTGTCGTAACCTTTGATTAACCTTTGCTTTACGTCACGAGGTAAGGCTTAGGGTAATTAGCGTGTTACATCCGGTGCTCATTGGGTTGAACCAGACACCATGGCAGCAACAGTGATGGATGGTAATCTCATTACTGCCGCCACTTATGAAGGGGACCCTGAATTTATTTAGCACTTTGTGAAGGCACTAGGTGACAACATAAGTGGCTCCAACAAAAAAATTCTCTTTCTTTGTGGGGTACGTTCAAATGATTTTCAGGCATACAACTAATAGGGACTTAGTACTCAGGGCACTAAGGTCTTTGTATTCTTTTTTCTTTTATTTATTTTAATTTTAGATTTAATTTGTAATCCTGTTTATATTCATTGATACATAGAAATTAGTAGTTTAGACATATTTCATTTTTTTCTCTATTGTTGAATGATTGTTCAATTGGATAGTTGGATCCATTGTTTTATGTACTAATATACTACAGCATTACAGTGCTTGTGAATCTTTAGAATGTATTTACTGTGCTTTGCTAGAATATTTTTTAGTTTAATATAATTGTGTATTTATTTTTATTTTATAATATTTAACTCATTTAATTAAAAATAAAGAATTGTATAACGAGGGACCTAAGGCTACACTTATATAGAGTAGCTATGGTATACAACAATATGGCTACGCTTTAAAGGTGATGCAGTAGCAAGGAAAAGTGTAGCCTATTCTGGTAAGCATGGAAGCTGAAAACCGTAGCCTTTGGTTCTGAACAGCATCACTTGAAAAGCACACCCTATTCCCAAACGTCAAAAATGTAGCCTTTGGTACAGAAAAGCGTAGCCTTTGAGAATAGGCAACGGCCGAATAGGCATCCCCCACTAAAGCATCTCCATAGCCCGAAAAGCGTAGCCCTTGCCTAAGGCATTATTTTTTTTCACTTTTGGCTACACTTTTCAAGTGTACCTGAATGGGTGTTTTTCTTGTAGTGACAGTTTTCTTTTTTCGCGACACTTTTTAAATAAACTTTATATCTAAGGGACTTCTTTGTTCTTTTATAAAAACTTGTGCTCGGTCTTCACTTTAAATCTCTCAGCCTTTGTTACATTTACTATTTTGCCTTGGTATTTTTATATATTTTCAATTTTGTCCTTTTGTACGTAATTTCTCCATTTATTATTTTCTTTAGGCTTTTAGTGACGCTTTCACCACTAATATTATTGCTTTACCATTTATCCTGATATCCTTCTTAACATATCTTTTTATCCTTTATTTAGTTAATTAACTATTTTTACATTTTCATTATGCCCAAAATTATCATTTTATCCCTAAGTGCTCTAGTTTTTTCGTTTAATTTTATTTAGCGTCAAAATTTTACCGGATTGATCCTAATATTTTTTCTATGACCAAATTATCCTTAATATTGTTATTAAATACCAATTTTACCCTTGAGGACCTAAAATACTATTTTCTCCTTTATTAATTTATTTACTTGTTTTAATTACCACTTTTTACCGTTTTACTTCTAACTTTTACTAAAGCTTTTATTTAGGCCCAAACTTAATTTTAATTATAATCTTGACCCAACTAATTTGTATAATTACTATTTTATAATTGATGATATTAAGTTCAAAATTTTACCGTTCTTTGGGTTAAATCATATTTTTAATCCTCTTTTTACCCGAAAATGATCATAACACCCGTTTTATTCTTACCTACTTGTCCCATAGGATTAAAACTATTTTTCTAACTTCTTTTAACCCCTGAACACGTTGCTTTTCAGGTTTTTAGGTGCTAGAATTTTCAAAAACATAGTTTTACATTTTTATCCACTTTTAGTGAGTCTTATGGCTTAAAACTTAAATTCCAAGTGCTTCCATATTTTCAACTGTTACCACACAAAATTCAGAGACATATTTATTATATATTACACATATTTAACAAGCCAAAACTAATATAACACAATTTTCATATTTATAAAACAAGCACAGATTTGTAGCTCATATGAATGCCGAAAACAAGCACAAACATATTCTAACTAATCCTAACTCTTACTTCTTGTTTAATTCAGTTCTTAGACCTATCACACACCAGAAAGTGCTCTCACAAAGGTTGGAACATGTTTGGGT
>NC_029788.2:23507866-23510372 GCF_000816755.2 Arachis ipaensis
CACTTTGAACTTGCATTTGTATAACTCCTTAGGTGTGCTCCATAAGGACTTCAAGAGATATTTTTAGACACATATGAGGATAAGAATTCAGCATGACCACTGCTGAAAAACAAAAAAGAATAGAGAAGAAATAAGAGCTCACCTTGCAGAATTTTTGGTAAAAACGTGAGAATTAGTGAAAACGGACAAGGAATTGTGTTTGTATGGCTTGGATTCTTAAAAAACACTTGAAGAACAATGAAAGAATGGTTGGAATAAGGGCTGGGACGCAGAGAAGAAGTGCATACTTTTACTCTTTTTCTCTCTCTAAAACATGGTCAAAAACTCACAAAATACATAAAAATCTGAGTTTAAGGTGGATTAATTGTGGTAAAAGGATCTGAAAATTTTCATGGTCAAAATGAAGAAGGGGCGCCAAAACGAGGAAGGTTGGTCAGCGCTTGTGTGTCGAGCTTGTCCATAGTTAACTGCAGTTAGTTACTTGGGGTTAAATACACAGTAAAGAGAGGGTGAAAGGTAGAGATAATCTTAGCCCATAGGTTGAGAGGGAGGGCCAAGTTACTTGGGAATCTCAGCCCATAGGTTGAGAGGGAGGGCCAAGTTACTTGGGTGACAAGTAAGAGGATTCGGGGTCTTTAGGGATCGTCTGCGGAATACTAGTCAGAAATTCGATTCGGAATAATTTTTACCATGTGGTAAAATAATTAATGGTTAAGATTTATTCTTAAAGAAATAAATCATGAATTGATGGCTAATATATATTAATCTTGGGACATAATTACCAAGGTAAAAATTATTTTTTCCACTGATTCTGAACTTTTCGGTTACTAACATTTTTTCAAAGCACGCAAAACCATTACTAAAAGTGAATTCTTAGCTCAAAAAATTTCTAATGAGAAAAATAAATCAATGGCAAGCAAGTGTTTATTTTTTACTAGTCAAATTTGACTTAGAAGAATTAATTACCCTCATAAAGTCAAATTTGACCTATTAATTATTATTTTCTAATTTATTTTTGATTTTTTTACCATTGGGTCTGCCTCACTAATAGTTATTGAGTTGTGGTTCAGGATTTTGCGTGATAAGTTACAAAATAGCCAGAAAAATCAATTTACTGAAAAATGGGTTCTTACATTCTACCTTCCTTAAAAAAAATTTTACCCTCAAAATTTCAGCTATCCACAAGAAATTATAGGATACATCTATGTCATGCTTTATAGTTAAGGTTCTTAATTAGCATAACACTCACCTCCAGCAAAGGGATCGAACCTAGTGGCGCTTATTAGTAGTCACGATAAAAATTCTTCCCTGTTGCTGTGGCCTAGAAGTGTTTTGGTCCTTTTTGTTCAAGCAGTCTCTTACTAGGTGTCATACTCCACCACAGAACATTCGTTCTGAATTGGCAAGGTTTACTGTCATAATTCCTTCCACATATTGAGCATATTGGGCCTCCTTGAATTTGCAAAAATTGTGTTTCTTGCCCCTGACCCTGGTTATGATTGTTGTTGCTGCCATTGATATGAATAGCAGGGTTACCGTTTTGTTGTTGTTAATCATTAGCCTTGAAATCTCTACCTTGAGGGGTCAAATTTTGATTGAAGTCCTGTTGTATATTTTTTCGACGGCTTTCTTGTGCAACTGCTAACTTCTTGGTATAGTCGTCAGCCAACTGCCTCTTATTTACCAGCTCCACAAAGTTCCTAATCTCTATCGGTCTCGCTAAAGCCATCAGTTCCTCCCTAAGACCTCCTTCATACTTAATATACTTTCACTCTTCATATTCCGCAAGATTTTCCTGGAACACCTTTAAAAATTGGCACAAATTCTCAAACTTTTGGGTGTACTCAGCCACCGTCATGTTTTTCTGCCTCAATTATAGCAATTCCAACTCCTTAGTGGTGCGGGTGGACGAAGGGAAATACTTTTTATAGAACTTAGTGTGGAAGTCGGCCAAGTGATCTTAGCACTTCCTTGTTCCAACAACTGGCTCACTCCCTACCACAAATGCTGTGCATCCCCCTTCATCATATAAGTGGCAAACTCCGCTTGTTGTCCTTTAAGAACATGTTGCACCTGTAGAGCCCGCTCCATGGCGCGAAACCAATTATCTGCCAAGGTCAGGTTGGTGGTTCCAAAAAATTGGGGGCAGATTAACTTTAAGGAAGGATTCTAGAGTCATCGGCCTATCCCCCTCGGGTATCCCATTTTTTAGTCCGTTTTCGTTTTCGTGGTCGTGCCCATTCCTGTTCCCTTGCTGTCGTTCCATTCCTTCCATCGCTCTATTAGTTGCAGCGACGGAATTGCGCATAGTTGCAGCCATTGCGTTCATAGATTCTAGTATGGTGGCCGAATCAAATGCTGGTTCAGAACTCGGACTCGTTTGACGGGGACTACGTCTATTTGCTATTTGAGCACCAATGATGGTCTTATAAATTTTTTATTGCATACTTTAATTTCAAAAAAATAAAAAAAAAAGATTATTTATGAAAAATTTAAATTTGAACAT
>NC_029788.2:23510943-23512141 GCF_000816755.2 Arachis ipaensis
CTAGACTTATCAACTTAAACATTATTTTTCGAAATATTATAATTTCACAACTTATAATATCTTATATTACTTATTGTTATATATATATGTAATGACTTATTTAGTGTTTAACTATTTATCTTTAATGAATATTATTTAACAATGGTACATATGACTTTATTAAGAATGATATAGTCTGAACTTTGGTTATCTAAAAATTTAGTGAGTAGCTAGATTAGCTCTACGCCACGAACCAACAAATGCTAGTAATAGGAATGATAAAAAAACAATTGAAATGGGCATTCGCAAAAATTACTTGCAATTTGGGATTAAATGGAGATCCATAAAATCTCCACGAGTGAAAATTCACCCACATGAAATGAACAGAGACAGAAACATAGGTACGCCTCATAAAACCCTTTAAATCCACGCAATATGAAATTATTGATTACCCTAATTTATATATACATAGATCCATTTTTTAAATTTAGTAATCTTGATTCCTGTCTTCAATTTAAATCACTCTTCTTTCTTTTAGACTTATCCTCACTCTTGATTTTATGTCTCTCTCACTCTAGCTCATTTTTTCTACCTTTTAAGTCCATCACTACGTCACTCAGTCTTGCACCAAAAAATTATGTTATCTTATTATATTAGAAGATGTTTATATTTTTCTTTTGAAATATTATTTTTCATAATAAATATGTTATGAATTGTGTTGAATTATATTGAATTGATTATTTTATGATTATTATGTTAAGATTTTTTTGTTAATTTTTTTCAAAGTTTTTAAAAAAATATCTATAGATACTCACAAGTATATGCATTACTTGAGAGGATAATTAAACGCGAATTTATGATAAAGATGAAAAAGGGATAGGAGATTTTTTTAAAATAAGAGTGAGGGACGAGAAAGGCTCCCCGCACCCTCATGACTCACGAGTACCAATTACTATTCCTAACTAGCAATGGAGATTAAATCTTGGCCATTTGAGAGGAGACACATTGACTTCATCTGCATTGGATCTCAAGGTAGTGAACTTAAATCAGATTTAGGACCTGATAATGGATTTAGGTTGATCTTGCTTGTTTGAAGGTCTTATTAGACCTAAATATATCTTGGATTAATATTTTAAGTCATTGTTGTAACAAATAATTAAATACTATACAGACTATTAAATATTATAACATTTAGTATATATAAAAATTGGATATACTT
>NC_029788.2:23512260-23514413 GCF_000816755.2 Arachis ipaensis
ACCATAATGTAACACCCTACCATACAGAGTCTTATGCTTAAGTCATAAGACAGAGATGGCAAGGTATTACGACCTCTAAAATAAAAATTTAGTACGTATAGTAGTATGAATAATTGATTATAACTAGGAGCCTTTGTAGAAAAAGGGGTAAACAAAAACCGTAACTCGAACGCGCAACACTCCGATCGATAACGTAACGAGATATCATCTGTCGGTTATAGAGCCAACCCGACAAGTCCTGGTAGCTAACCATTGGACTGTCCCTCTGTCGTGCATCCCCAACTCGAGTTATACTCATCATAAACTTGATCATAATCATGATCCATATCCATCACCCTCACTGGTGAATATTTCGGGGGCGAGCTCATCCGGGTCTTTCATAGTGCCCGGCCACACTTACGACATAGGGTCAACAGAGTCTCGAGCCTCCACCTGGAGCACGTGGTGGCTAGCCACTGCTTCCTCCCAGGGATCTCGTGCCTCTGATAGTGGAAGTGTAGAAACAAGAATCTTCGCTAATCCAGAAGTCCCCAACATGTCTCAACGAGAAGCCTCGCGTCCTGCATCTGAAAACCACAAAATCTGCATGGGTGAGAACCAGAGGTCCCCAGCGAGTTGGGTCCTATAACATCAAAGAACCCAAAATCTCAACATTTTACCCATGAAACTCGAAAATAAGGGCTGGAATTTCGAACAGAAACACGTGACTTACCTCAAGATTAGTTGTATGGGTTTTGTAGAGCTCTCCGCGGTGAACGCGTGGCCAC
The DNA here is from genome assembly GCF_000816755.2 of Arachis ipaensis. Classification (NCBI taxonomy): domain Eukaryota; kingdom Viridiplantae; phylum Streptophyta; class Magnoliopsida; order Fabales; family Fabaceae; genus Arachis; species Arachis ipaensis. The sequence goes on from NC_029788.2 coordinate 23,513,028, forward strand.
AAACGGAGCGGCAATCGGAGCTCTAGATCAAAAGTTATGGTGGTTTGAAGATCAAGTGAGAGAAAGAACTTGAGAGAGTGTTCTTCCTCCCCTCTCTTCAATTTCAGAGTGTTTGAGTGTGTTGTGAGGAGAGAGAGTGAACGATTATTATGATTGCGTTTGTTTTTGTGAGTAGGACAGAACATGGCACAGAAACAATAGAATAGAAACACTAAAAATTATTCTTTGTATATTATTTTTGGATATAATATACATAACATTAAGGTAATGTCCAATATTATGTTTGGATATACATGTACAAGACTAAAATATTATGCAAAATGATTAAAATAGACCTATCTATCTTATTCTCTTCTCTCTCCTTCTGTCTCTCACTTCTTTCTTATTGTCTAACCCTTTCTAGTTGCTGAAGGATGCATGGTGGAAGGATGATACCTACTATACCTGGTAAACTTTGCTTCTGTTAATTCAGTCTTTCTTGCCCAACTCAACATTTAAAACTTTTTGGTACAATTTATTTTCGTATTCTTTAAAATTTTTTTATTTTTCTATTTCTAAAATTTTTATTATGTAAATTGGAAGATTCAATAGGTGTTAAATTTGTTCTTTTTACCCCCAATTGAAAAAAAGCATGAGAGAAGAGAGTATCTCGTTGTATTCTCTGAATACTTCTATGAGAACAATGATTTATTGAAGAAGTTTAAATTAAGGTTTTAAAAAAGGGATAATCATCTATGGATAAAAAGAAAAAAAATTATTAAAAATTCGTATCCATCTTCCTAAAATTATTGTTCTTCGTTAAAAAGTGCATACAAAAATAAAGAAAACTGTTATAGAGATACTGGATGTCTCTTTATCCAAACACTTTTTAAATATTTATTGTCTATGTCTATATGTCCTGTCCACAAAAACAAGCGCAATTTATAAAAACAATTTCAAAACAAAAATCAAAATAAGACAATTGAATAATATTGGCAACCAAACAATTTAAAAGGGTAATTTATCCTTAAATTTGATAAGAATAAAAAAAATTATTTTTTAATTTTATCTCACAAATTAGAATCAATTTTAAAATAAAAATTACTTTGTATATATATATGGTATTTTAATAATATTATCAAAGAATATTAATCAATCTAATAGTTTTTGTGATAGTATAATAAGTCTATAAATTTGGAAGCTTAAAAATCAAGTTATAAAATATAAAATTTTAACAGGTAATAATGTTAATTATATTGTTTTGATTTTAAGAATCAATATGATTATGATGCCAACAAATGAAATTGTCCTAAGTAAATTTTAACAAAAACAAATTTTTTTAAGTATTACTATTGATGAGAAATCTATCTGCTTTAAAGATAAATACTATTTTTTATGATATTTTTT
>NC_029788.2:23514437-23540976 GCF_000816755.2 Arachis ipaensis
ATTTCATATATTGTTATGTATTATCTTATGCAGGGCCAGGAACATATATTAGTATTCTTAACTTTTACGAATTACAATGATATTCTTAAAATTTAAAAGACTAAAGAAAGCAGTTGTACTTCAACATTTTTAAGGAATAATTTAATTATTTTTTTTTCTTCTTTAAATTTACTCCACACATGTCTACCTACGAGTACGCATTATCTTTTATGCTGTCACAATATCACATGGTTATAGTCTATAGACATTACTAATAGTGCAGTTATTCGAATCATCTTCGCATTGTTTCATACACTTCTTTTCCTACTTATTTGTCAAGCTTTATGATGATAAGTTCCTCACAAAATACTAATATTCCCCGTCACTTAAAATGTCACTTCTGTACACTACACTGCTATATATTCACACGGAGCTTTGACTTGCATACGACATAACATCATTTATATCCATATTTATATCTCATACTTCTTGAGCCAAAATTAAAGATTGGGTGCTAATTTTGTAGGGTTGACCATCTATACCTAATACCTTATCTGTAGATACTTAATTCTGACTAATTTGTTTGAATAAGATTGATTATTCGATTTATTGTGAGTAAAGTAGAGTTGAGTGTGAATTTATTTGTGGATAAGATAGGGTACAGATTCAGAATATACTCTATTTTATTCTATTTATATTTTTAATATATTATTTAATATATATGTATTATAATTTTATGTTAGATTTTTTTAAGATTTTATTATTTTTAATTTTAATTTAAACTTACCTTTTTATTTTTTATTTTATTAATATGTATTTAATTTGAAGTGGTTGAATTTTATATTTGCTTAAAATTTTTTTATTTTTCTACGGGTATGATCAAATAAGATGGGATTTAAAATTTTAGGATGCGAATAGAGTTAGAATTAAAAAATTTTCAACCCACAGATAAAATTAGAATAGAGTCCAAATCATACTTTACTCTATGCATTCCCAGCCCTATAATTCCACTTTAGAAGACAATAGACAAATGATACTACGAAATTAAATACGTAATATATATGTAGTGTTTACTGCATTTCAACTAAGTTATTTATGGACTATTTTCATTTCTGTAATTAATAATTTGAAAGAATTTGAATATATCTTTTTTTTTCCGAAAAGAAAACTTTTAACTTTACACAATATATATTAGTAGAGAAATATTAAAGGCTATCAAAATTTATTTTAGTCTAATTTTTTTAGTCTAGTAATCCAACAATATACTTTATCTCATATTTTTAAATATTAATGACTAATTAATAATTAAAAATAATAAATTATGATAATCTTCTAACATTTCTCATATTAGTATATAGATTTTACTCACATGCAGATGTTGCAGATATCCAAAACATCCGTTGCTAAGGATGATAACATAATTCCAATATTAAAACACATGTTATTGTAACGCTTTTTAATTTTGGTATGGATTTTTTTAGTGGTATTTTTAACCATATAAAAGAATGGTGTATTTTTTTTTATAGGTACCACAAATTTGAATCTTAAATTTGTGATTTTAAAAAAAATTATTTTAAATATACAAATTTTATTGTAGAATAAATAAATAAAAAAGATATAATATAAAATAAAATATAAATAAAAGATTTTAGTTTTGATATTCACCAATATAATTATCTCACTATAATAATAAAAGTAACTTATATATTTATTACTATTATATATTAGCAACGTATGAAAAAAAGAGAAAAAAGTTTTCTATATAGACAATAGAGAGAGAGAAAATTATTGTTATTAATTGTGTATTGTTTCATCAGATACGTGCCTCTATTTATACATGCATGGAGGCTTCTTTTTCCATTATCATTAAATGTAAGGACCTTGGTAACATAGCATTTTAGTATGGAAAAGATGAACCGCCTATGGTCATCCATTTCATTCTTATCACAACACTCCTTCTTGGATGACCATTAAGAATTCTGTCTCGTTAAAACCTTACTAAAGAAAACCCAATGGGAAATAAAAAAACTTTAGTGAAGGAAAAAGAGTACAAAATTCTTTGTAATGGGAACTACCTCATTAAAAACCTTGTTAAGAAAAACTCAATGGAAAAAAAAACCTGACAAAGAAAAAAAGAGTACAATCTCCCCCTCTTGCCGACATCATTTAATGTCTCGAAATCGGCGCATTCTAATCTCATGTACCAACCTTTCAAAAGAGGATTTTGAGAGTGACTTTGTAAATAAATCTACCAGATTGTCACTTGAGCGGATCTATTGGACATCAATTGTCCCTTGATTTTGAAGGTCATGAGTGAAGAAGAATGTGGGAGAAATATGCTTTGTTCTATCACCTTTGATGTATCCGCCTTTAAGTTGAGCAATGCATGCTGTATTATCTTCAATCAGGACAGTTGGAGCTATCTTATGATCAATCAGTACACATGATGATAGAATATATTGAATCAAACTCCTGAGCCAAAAATATTCGCGACTAGTTTCGTGTATCGCTAGTATTTCAACATGATTAGAGGATGTTGCTACAATCATCTGTTTTGTGGACCTCCATGATATAGCTGTACCACCATATGTGAACAAGTATCCTGTTTAAAATCTCTCTTTGTGTGAATCAGACAAGTATCTAGTATCAGCATAGCCAACTAATTGTGACTTTGATCCATATGGATAAAACAATCCCATATCAACCGTTCCATGAAGATATCGAAAAATTTGCTTGATTCCATTCCAATGTCTTCTGGTTGGAGAGGAACTATACCTTGCTAGTAAATTCACAGCAAATGATATATCGAGTCGTGTATTATTAGCAAGATATATTAGCGCTCCCAAAGATATCTTCATTTTCTTCTTTAGGACATAATTGATCTTTTTCCACATCCAAAGACCTTACAATCATTAGGGTACTTAATGGATGTGACTTATCCATATAAAATCTCTTCAAGATCTTTTCTGTGTATGTTGTTTGATGAATAAAGATCCCATATTTTGTATGCTCGATCTGCAGGTCGAGACAAAATTTAGTCTTTCTAAGATCTTTTATCTCAAACTCTTCTTTTAGAGTTCTTATAATTATTGGAATCTCTTCACGAGTTCCAATGATATTTAAATCATCAACGTACACAGCAATTATAATGAAGCCAGATGCAGATTTTTTTATGAAAACACATGGGCAGATATCATCATTCTTAAATCCGTTTTTGGCCAGATTGTAACACCCTAACTTTTAACACGTCATGATCATACCAAAAGTAAGGAGTTACTAACCTGCTTTCTTTTATTATCTGTTTAATATTAAGCCTTTACGTCGATATCGCATTTTAGTTTTTAAGAAAATTTCAGAAAAATGGCTTTTAGTAATTAAAATCACATATCAAAGATCTTCAATAATAATAATAATCATATAATTATTAACAGTAATAGATGCTATACAATTAAATTGAATATAAAACTCGAATACAATACCTATCCCTCTGGATAAAATAAAAGCTAAAACAACAAGGGTGAGGAAACTCTATAAAAACAACAGAAAACACAAGTAAATTTACTAATCGTCTGCAACTTCTTACTAAATCTTCGAACATGTGTCACTGAAAGGGTGAAAGATTTTGGGGTGAGAACAAACCACTAGTTCTCAGTAGAGAATAAGAATGCCGTAAAAGTAAAAGTAATGAAATAAAATGCAAATAATTAACTTTACTCAATAAAACTATATTTATCAAATCCCTGAAAATACTTAGTTTTACTTTAGATAACCAATTATTTTTCTCTAAATTTCTAAACTCCAACAGATTTTAATCACAAAATTTATCTTATTAATCATCTCTCAGCCACATAATCATTTCTCAACCACAACATTACATCTCAATGCATCTGTGAACCAACAGCACAAGTAAGAGATCCAAACCAACACACAAACAAGTCAAATAGCACAATCACAAAGAAGTAATACAAGCAAACACAGCCAAATGCAGATGTGCAAATAAGGATGATGCATGTCTAGTCCTATCGCAGGTAATGAGCTCATTTGTTGGTTTCGACCCGCACCAGACGCAATCTGACTCGCAAGTCAGATAAGGCATTCCAGCGGCATAACCTCTGCAAGTTTTCACTTCTTGCATGCGCTGATTCTGCAGCTAAAGTATGCCGAACATGACCTCTATAAGTACTTGCAGGCACTGATTCTCCAGCTGAAGCATGTGCCTCTTTCTCCTGGAAGCCATTCCATATACACGGGCATCCCCGCGCAATCATTTACACATGAAGCTCACGGCTTATTAACATTTTCACATCAGCACCTTAACTATTTACTTTCCGTCATCCTCTCGTGACCTTTTACTCATTTCATAAATCACACGTGCCGCGTTCTCTTTTCTCCTTCTTTCTTCTTCTTAACAAACCAAACTCAAATCATAATTTAAAACAGAATCTCTCTTCAAAAGATTGAATTTAAAACATTATACTTTTCTTAGTAAATCGAAAATCAAATACTATTCTTAAATCAGATTTGCTTTTAAATAACGCTTTAAACAAAGTCTTAGAGATTTATAAAAATTTCGGCAGCATTTCCTCTAAAATTCGGACTATGCCACCCTTTGAGGATCCCAACCAAATCATTTTCGATTCTCAAAAATCATCCTTGATAAATCAATCATTCTAAAATCCAATGCCAAATCATTTTATAAATCTAAAAGCTAACCAGGTTCAATTTCAAAATCATTTCTCAAAATAAGCCAGTAAATAAGATTTTTAATACAAAGTTCGCTTTTTAATGTAAATACATATTTAAATCATGTTTTCAAAACAAAATTACTTTTTCGTATACTTTTACAAAAATTTGGACAAAATATTCTCTTAAAAATTAGACTTCAACACCCCTTTGGGTTCCTTTATTTTCTCAATAATCAACCTACTTTATTTCAATTTAGTAACCAACGGTTCACTTTAAAATTCAATACAACAATTCCCAAACCAATTTGCAATAGAGCCCACTATCATCAAATAAATCTCAGATAAACAACCAAACCAAGAAATTAACATGACTAAAAATTTCAGCAACAAATACAATCTCAATCCAAACTCAATTCATGTTTCAGTTTAACAAACCACACCAATTAAACACCATTCACAACCACAAATCAACTAATCCTCATCAATTAGTAATATTACACATTTATAAATTATTTGCAATTATTCAATAAATTTTCTAGGCATTCTTAAATTAAAACATTTAATTTTAAAAATAAACTTCCTACTTCCGTATAAAATCAAACTAACGGGACCTCTGAAAAAATTTTTTGACCGAACTATTTTAGAAGACAACATCAGAAATTGTCTGTGCCTCCTAGAACTTCAATTAGCTAAACTCAAGAAAAAAGGGAGCTATGTTACCATTAGCTTTCACCGAATAAAAATAATACTAATGTATAAAGAGAAAAATACGAATATTTTTATCGGATTAAATTTTTTATTGGAGTTACAAATCTTAAGAAATCAAGCTGAAAACTCAGAAGATGACAGTTCTCTCTTTTCTTTCACGGTCTTTCTCTTTCTTTTTGTTCCTTAACTTCATTCGGTGATGAATGAAAGAGAAAGGAAGTGATTAAAGGCTAAATGGTGATGATTTAATTTGCGGTGGCAAAGCATGCAATAGTAGGTGTCGGACTCATGGATATATATGTATATATATGGTTATATGCTTACTAGCCACGTCTTCTTTTCTTTCTTTTATAACTCCAAAATTGCATCTATCATTATTGCCATCAAGCTCTAATTAGTTTCCAACAAAATTAATTTACCAACTAATATAAGACACAAACACATACTTAATTCCATTAGCACCTTTCTCTTTTTGTTTTCTAATTAGTTCGGTCACAAGGAATGGAACTAATAAAAAAGATCATAAAATATTAAGGATGATTATTAAGTGTCATGGCTTGGTTAATTATGGGTTGAGTGTCGCGGCATTAAGCTGCTAACTCAATGGTTTAAGTTATAAATATCCTAAATCAATAATTATAAAAATTGATATATTAAAATACAAGTAATAATATATGTGAATTACTAATATAAATGACATTAGTAACTTTTAAAGATGTGGGTCGTTACACAGATACTCAGTAAGACGATTATACCACATTCGTCCAGATTGCTTTAGACTATATAAAGATCTTTGCAATTTGACTAAATATAACCTTTGCGAATATTCATTGGATGGTTTAGATATCTTTAGTCCTTTGGGGACTTTCATATAGATATTACGATCTAATGAGCCGTATAAGTAGGCTATTACCACATCCATTAAATGCATATGTAGTTGAAAAAAATTATAAAAACTGAGATAATTCTTTTATTTGACAAGTATTTATTAATTTTTTTAATCAAAAAATTATTTATAATTATATCTATTATTAAATATATAACATTATATTTGATTACACAAGATTTTAATTTTTGGCCCCTCCACTCTTAGATTCCTGGATCCGTCCCTGTATACTGGGCCTTTGTGAAAAAACTTGTGCTACAAGTCGAGCTTTGTAGCGTACAACTTCATTTTTCTCATTTTGTTTTCTCACAAATACCCATCGGTATCTAACAAGTTTTACATCTTCTGGTGTACGGACTACAGGTCCAAAGACTTCACGTTTTGCAAGTGAGTCTAGCTCATCCTTCATGGCTTCTTCCCATTTTGACCAATCATTTTTTTGTCGACATTTTTCGACTAATCTTGGCTCAAAATCCTTACTTTCATGCATGATATTTAATGCCACATTATATTCAAATATTTCATTGAAAATTGTCTTTTTTCGGTCCCATTTCTCTATTGTAAAGACATAATTTATCGAGAAATCGTCATTTTCACAATTTTCAGGTACCTGAACATCTTCTAGCGTTAAAATTATATCAAAATTTTGGACAACTGCAGGTGTCTTTACTATGTCTTTTTCAACAGGAATAGTATTTACCTCTTTTCTTATTCGAGGATTTTTGTCTTTGGAACCGACAGGCCTGCCACGCTTTTGGCGTGAATTTGTTTTAGTGGCAATTTGTCCGACTGGGACATCAATTCGAATTGGGGCATTTTTCGCTGGTATATAAGATTTGGTTATCCTCTTTGTATCGGAAAATGCATCAGGTAATTCATTTGCTATTCTTTGCAAATGTATAATCTTTTGAACTTCTAGTTCACATTGCCCTGATCGATGATTCAAATGCATCAAGGACGATGCATTCCAATTAAGTTCCTTTTTAGGAAGCTTATTCTTTCCCCCTAATGTTGAAAATTTTGATTCATCAAAATGAAAATCCGCAAATCGGGCTTTAAATACATCCCCAGTTTGTATCTCAAGATACCTTACTATAGAGGAAGAATCATGTCCAACATATATCCCCAATTTTATTTGGGGTCCCATTTTTGTGCGAGAAGGTGGTGCAATGGGAACATATATCGCACATCCAAATATTCTTAAATGGAAAATATTTGGCTGCTGGCCAAAAGCTAATTGCATAGAAGAGAACTGATGGTAACTCGTTGGTCTCAAACGAGTAAGTGCTGCGGTATGTAAAATAGCTTGCCCTAAGCTGAGGTTGGGAGATTTGTTCTCATACGTAAGGGTCTAGCAATCAATTGAAGGTATTTAATAAGTGATTCTGCTAACCCATTTTGTGTGTGAACATAAGCTATTGGATGTTCAACACTTATTCCATTAGCCATACAATAAGCATCAAAGGCTTGGGAAGTAAATTCACCAGCATTATCAAGACGAATTGCTTTGATTGAATTTTCTAAAAACTGTGCTTTTAATCGAATAATTTGAGCCAGTAATCTCGCAAATGCCAGGTTGCGAGAAGACAATAAGTACACATGTGACCATCTCGAAGATGTGTCTATTAGGACCATAAAATATCTAAAAGATCCACATAGTTGATGAATAGGTTCACAAGTATCACCTTGAATCCTTTCTAGGAATTCAGGAGACTCAAATCTAACATTTACTGGTGATGGCCTTAAAATTAACTTCCCCTGAGAACATGCAGCACAACAAAATTCACTAGATTTAAGAATCTTCTGGTTCTTTAGTGAATGTCTATGGGAGTTTTTAATAATTCTCCGCATCATGGTTGTTCCCAGATGACCCAAACGTTCGTGTCAAGTTATGAATTCATTTGGGTTAGTAAACTTCTGGTTTACAATGGCATGTGATTCAATTGCACTAATCTTGGTATAATATAACCCAAATGAAAGTGAGGGTAACTTTTCTTATATAACCTTTTTATTTAAATCATGAGTTGTAATACATAAATACTCATGATTTCCCTTATTCATTGTTTCAATATGATATCCATTTCGGCGAATATCTTTGAAACTCAACAAGTTCCTCAAAGACTTGGTAGATAATAGTGCATTATTTATTATGAAATTTGTTCCTCTGGGAAATAAAATTATAGCTCTTCCGGAGCCTTCTATCACATTGCTTGAGCCAATAATAGTATTAACATATTCTTCTTTTGGCACAAGATGGGTAAAATATATATTACTTTTGAGAATAGTGTGCGAACTTGAACTATCCGCAAGGCATATATCTTTATTATATATCCTTGACATCCTCTTCAAAGATAAATAATAATAAAATGAGTAATAATATATGCACAGTCAAATTGAATTCTTGATTGGAATTATTTTTGTAAGAAACACTGTACATAATGTCATATACTAAACTTTAATTATTATCACTATTATTATTGTTATTAAAACTTGACACATTTAATGATTTCAAAATTCTTAAACATAAACATTAATATTTCATTACTTATATACATCCTATTTGAAACTTAAATATATAAAACTTAACAATAATTTTCTTACATTATTTATTTACATGAATACTTAACAATCTCACATATTAAACTATTCCATTATTAATCAAATGACCAATATTTCCTTCAGGATCCTCAAAGAAATCAGATACATCATAATGAGTGGTGGAATTCTCAGCATCATTTGAAACAAAATTTGACTTTTTTTCTTTGTCGTCCTTTTTCAAAGATGCTTGATAAAGATCGACTAGTTGTCTTGGGGTACGACAGGTACGTAACCAATAGCCCTTTTGGTGCACGGAATTGTGATCATCAATGGCGCCAACAACTTGGTACGCACAATTGTAATCTCAACTCTTTATCACAACTCCAATCAACTAACCAGCAAGTGTACTGGGTCGTCCAAGTAATAAACCTTACGTGAGTAAGAGTCGATCCCACGGAGATTGTCGGCTTGAAGTAAGCTATGGTCATTTTGTAAATCTCAGTCAGGCGGATTCAAATGGTTATGGAGAATTGATAATTAAAAGATGAATAAAATATAAAATAAGATAGAGATACTTATGTAATTCATTGGTGAGAATTTCAGATAAGCGTATGAAGATGCTTTGTTCCTCCTGAACTTCTGCTTTCCTATTGTCTTCATCCAATCATTCATACTCCTTTCCATGGCAAGCTTTATGTTGGGCATCACCGTTGTCAATGGCTACTTCCCGTCCTCTCATTGAAAATGGTCCAAATGCGCTGTCACCGTACGGCTAATCATCTGTCAGTCCTGGATCATGTTGGAATAGGATCCATTGATCCTTTTGCGTTTGTCACTACGCCCAACACTCATGAGTTTGAAGCTCGTCACAGTCATCCCTTCCCAGATCCTACTCAGAATACCACAGACAAGGTTTAGACTTTCCGGATCTCGGGAATGGCCGCCAATAATTCTAGCCTATACCACGAAGGTTCCAATCTTAGATTAGAAACCCAAAAGATACACATTCAAGCTTGTTTGCATGTAGAACGGAAGTGGTTGTCAGGCACGCGTTCATAGGTGAGAATAGTGATGAGTGTCACGGATCATCACATTCATCAAGTTGAAGAACGAGTGTATATCTTAGAGATGAAGTAGGCGTGAATTGAATAGAAAACAGTAGTACTTTACATTGATTCATGAAGAACAGCAGAGCTCCACACCTTAATCTATGGGGTGTAGAAACTCCACCGTTGAAAATACATAAGAACAAAAAGTCTAGGCATGGCCGTGAGGCCAGCCTCAAACGTGAACATATAAGTTCCAAAGATGAAAACTATTTTTAAGATTATCCAAATACAATAGCAAAAGGTCCTATTTATAGAGAACTAGTAGCCTAGTGTTACAGAAATAAGTAATTAATGCAGAAATCTTCTTCCGGGCCCACTGGTGTGTGCTTGCATTGAGCATTGAAGCTTTCACATGTAAAGACTTTTCTTGGAGTTAAACGCCAGCTTTTATGCCAGTTTGGGCGTTTAACTCCAGCTTTTATGTCAGTTCTGGCGTTTTGACGCCAGAATTTTTATGCTGACTTGAAACGCCGGTTTGGGCCATCAAATCTCAGGCAAAGTATGGACTTTTATATATTGTTGGAAAGCCCAAGATGTCTACTTTCCAACGCAATTGAGAGCGTGCTAATTGGGCTTCTGTACTTCCAGAAAATCCACTTCGAGTGTAAGGAGGTCAGAATCCAACAGCATCTGCAGTCCTTTTTCAGCCTCTGAATCAGATTTTTGCTCAGGTCCCTCAATTTCAACCAGAAAATACCTGAAATCACAAAAAAACACAAAAACTCATAGTAAAGTCCAGAAATATGATTTTTATTTAAAAACTAATAAAAACTAACTAAAATATACTAAAAACATCCTAAAAACAATGCCAAAAAGCGTATAAATTATCCGCTCATCACCTTTCCACCACAACGGAAATACTTATCCTCTGTTGATTTATTTTGCCCAGAGTTTCTTTCTTTATCCCACTTCTGGTGGGATCCTTTCTTGTGAACATAATTCTTCTTCCTTCCATAATTTTTCTTGTTACCAAAATCTTACCATTTACCTCTTCTGGGATTTTGATTTGTCGTATTTGCTTTAGGAAATGGGGCGGCGCCAGCTGGGCGCGTTTCATGATTCCTTAAAAGTAACTCATTGTTGTGTCAGCAACAAGAAGGCAAGAAATTAACTCAGAAATTTTTTTAAATCTTTTTTCTCGATACTGCTGCTAGAGGAGCATATTCGAGGCATGGAAGGTCGAGAAAGTTTTCTCTAACATATCAGGCTTGAGGAAGTATCACCGTCTTTTAATGATTATACCTTTCTTCAAGGTCTTTCCACAGATCTTTAGAATCTTTTAATGTGAGGTATTCATTTTTCAATCCTTCGTCAAGATTACAATGAAGGAAAATTATGGTCTTGGCTTTATACTTCTGGGATACATTATTTTCAGCCTTAATGGTATCTCCAAGATCCATTGAATCAAGATGGATTTTAGCATCTAGTATCCATGATAAATAGTTATTTCCAGATATATCAAGAGCATTAAATTTAAGATGAGAGAACTTCGACATAATGAAAATTTGTTGCCTGGAGTATTCCTAAAATTTGATCAGAGCCTCGTGCTGATAACGTGTTGTAGAATAAATAAATAAGGAAGATATAATATAAAATAAAATGTAAATAGAAGACTCTAATTTTGATATTCACCAATATAATTATCTCACTATAATAATAGAAGTAACTTATATATTTGTTACTATTATATATATAATATTAGCAACATATGAAAGAGAGAGGAAAAAAAATTTTGTATATAGACAATAGAGAGAGAGAAAATTATTGTTATTGATTGTATATTATTTTAGATACGTGCCTCTATTTATACGTGCATGGAGGCTTTTTTTTCCCACTATCATTAAATGTAAGGACCTTGGTAACATAGCATTTCAGTATGGAAACGATGAGCCGCCTATGGTCATCTATTTTATTCTTATCACAACAAATCTGACTCTTATATTTGAGTTATTCTCCACATACAAGCGTTTTCCTGTACAAGTCATACAATTCATTTATATTCGCACTTTCACATTTTTCTCCGTGCCTCTTCTTCTTCTTCTTCTTCTTCTTCTTCTCCTTTCTCCGTGCATTTTCTTCTTCTTCTTCTTCTTTCTCCGTGCCTCTTCTTCTTCTTCGTAATTTTTCTCTCTCGTTATTGTCGTCATCAACACTACCTCTTCCTCCTCCTCCTCTTCCTCCTTTTTTCATTGAAATTTCTTCTCTTCTTTTCTTTTTCTCTTTCTCTTCCATCATCAGCTATCTCGTTGTTGAAGATAATAAATAATTCAGGTTCAGATTGTCAATTGAACCTGAACAAAATTGATTATTGTTTTGAATCCAATCAAGTGGCTAAGGTGTGGTTCAATTCAGAAGAAAAAATATAGTATTAGAGGAAACATTTTTCTGCAGCAAATTTGGGTATAACACGAAGATATTTGGGTGTAACACGAAGATATTTGTGTGTATTTTAAAAATTTTTAGGTGTATTTTTATTCTGATAAGTTCTGCATAATTCAAAACTTTTCCTCTTCCTCTTCCCCATCTTCTACTACTTCTTCTTTTTTTTGTTATCATTATCACCATCTTCTTCTTTTTTTTTCTTATTCATCTTTTTCTTTTTATTTTACCTTCTCAAGTTTCTTCTTATTTTACTCTCTTAACAAGAATTAAAAAAATCTAACAAAGAAGAAAAAGAAACACATAATGCTGCAAAATACTTGGAAGAGGATGAACTTACATTCATTTAACTAAAAGAAAGAAAGAAATAAGGAAAAAAAGAAGAAGAAAAAAATGCAGTACTAGAGAAAATATTTTTCTGTATTTGTAGCAAATTTGGATATAACACGAAGATATTTAGGTGTATTATAAGAATGTTTGGGTGTATTTTTATTCTGATAAGTTCTGCATAATTCAAAACACTTCCTCTTCCTCTTCCTCCTCCTCATCTTTTCCTGCTTCTTCTTCTTCATCTTCTTATTTCGTTTTTTTATAATTCTTCTTGGAAGAAAAAATCAAACAAAAAAAATACATAATGGTGCAAAATCAATAGGAAGAGGAGGAGGAAAAAATGCAGCAACAACAACAGTAATAAAAAAAACGATGAAAATGAAACACATGAAAAAAAAGAAGGAGAAACGCAAAGAAAAAGGAGAAGAAGAAGGAAGAGGAGGAGGAGGAGGCACGTGAAGAAGAAGCGTCTTTCATAACGGTGAGTGAGAGCGCGCTTTGAAAATGGTTGAGTGATGCGTGTGTTATCACGCTCCAATGGATAAATATAATTTTTGTTAGACTTAGTCCAACTTATAAAATTTGTCAGCTAAAATAACTTATATGTATAACAAACCTCCTTATATTTATATTTCAATATTAAAAAAAATCTAAACGTACTAATCGAATCTTCCAATTTGCTTTATAAAAAAAATTATTTTATTATTACAAATCAAATCCTACCACTTATATACTATAAATTCTAAAAGTTCGATTTGAAAACTTCAAGATTTCAAACTTATCTTACAACAATTCTAAGACTAATTTTTATTGATTTTGTTTCTCATAAAAATCTGAGCCTTAATAATTCTGAGAATTTAAATTAAAAAAAATTAATTTCCATAATAGATTAAAACACTCAACTTTTTCATAACACCGAATAACACAATCAAAATTCCATTACTAAAAAAAAAAATCGTTATTGTGAATCCAATATTGTTTTATTCATAAACAATAATGAATAAAACGGTTTACAGTATTAAAACCCCAAACCCTTATCCAACATTTTAAATCCAGGTAACTTTCAATTCAAAGCTCCAATTGACGAGCCGTCAGCGGCTACGCTTTGTCTCAGGATCTTCTACAAAACCCACCCAATAATTTGGTAAGTAAATTGAGATTTCATGCCCAGTTCTCTCCCTCTTCAATTCGTGACTTTTGGGTTTTGGTGTTTTGATGGTTTAGGTGAACTCTAGCAACGGGTCATCACCAAATTTTTGTCCATTTGACTCGTGGATAACGGTAAGGACTTTGTGAATAGGTTATTTAGTGAGCTCAATGTTAATATTCTGATATTATATGAATTAGATTGTGTATCTTGTTGAATTCAATTGGTGGAATGAAATGAAATTTTAGTAGTTGAACTTATGGAACTGGCTTTTGGAAACTTGAAGCTTGTGGAGAAGAGGCAATTTGAGGTGCTTCGGTATTAGAGAGGAATCGACCAAGGTATGATTTTGGTTAATCATAGATAATATATAATGTCGTGTGAAAACTTAGGCTAGGTGACCGTAGGTTAAGTTGAACTAGACAGAATCGTTAAGTCTTAGTACTATTTGTCAAGTTGTTGTGTTTGCTATAAAAATATGGTCATTAATGTTGTTGATGAGAGTTGGTGAATGATTATTGATGATAATAAGAGATAATGATGACATTGGTTACATAATAATTGTATTTGATTGAAAATTGTTGAATATATTGTTGAGATTATAAGAATTGATGACGGGAAGTGTGGAGGTAAGCCTCAAAGTAGTCCCTGAAGTTACACTCGAGTCTCATAGTAGTCCCTGATCTTAATAGTTATCCATATTCATTCCTGAAGTTATACTCCAAGACTCAGACTCGGCCTTCCGGCACATTCCGTCCATCTGGCGCTACCGGAAAGTTGAGTTGGACTCCTTCGTGACACGCTATCAAAGAAACGGTTAGCTGACGTGGCGGAGTAAACTATTTTGATTCAGTTTGGTCCTTAAATTGAAGTTAAAAACCTCAATCCCCAATTTTAAAGAACCATCTCTATAGTGCTCACTCTCTTCTCTTCTCTTCGCTTCTCTTGTCTTGTCTTCTCCATCTTCAAAGCCACACGGTTATAGCTAGTGCGAGCAACGCAGCTGGGAGCTTGAACAACCCACAATCATTTGGAAGCATTATGAAGAGAATGAATAGAAATAGAGATTCACGTTTGCCAGACTGGTGTGGGTGCGGGTCGAGACCAGTGTTGTGATGGTTAGGGACGGATTCTAATCCAGGGAGAACGTTCCTCGGTTGCCCAAACTACAATATAAGTGATTGTTGTTGTTGTTTGCTATATTTCTGGATATAAACTTGGCCGATTCACTTTCCTAGGTGCAGACTGTAGGTAAGAGGTGGTGTGAGTTGTTTGTGTGGGTAGATAAAATCCTGGAAGAAGATGTGATAGCATGTGATGGTAGAACAAGCCCTTTAATTGACAATGAAGAATGGAAGATGAAAATTTCTTAAAAACTTGGGAGGTTAGAGGCTGAAGTTAGGGTTCTAAAAATGGAGGAAATTTTTATATTTGTATGTATGCTGCTGATTATAGTAGATGTTCTTCTCTTAAAGTTAGATAGGCAACAGGGTCAATTGTATCTAGCAAAAAATAAATAACATGTTATATGCATATATTGTTCCTGTACTTGTACCTGTCCTTTTGTTTAAAAGAAATGCAAATTAAAATGTTTGACATCACTGTGCAACAATATTTTGGAAATTGGAGAAACATATGTTATATGCATATTTTTGTTCCTGCACTACTAATCCATTCATCCATAACATAATTCTTGTCAAAGTTTTCATAATATATGCTTACATAATCATAGAATCCTAATTTCTGGTTTGCAATGAAATGGAAATGGACAGGGTTTGGAATTACTCTTAATTGTATATCAGAGGACAAAATAGAACAAAAAATTTGACGCAGCTCAATTCAAGAAAGTCATAATTCATATTCATAATGTAGAAAACACATCCAAAAAAGGCATTATAGAGCCAGAACAATAGTCACCAAGTATATCAAAATTGTCAACATATTGACCTCATAAGTTTCCAACACTAAAATTTCCAACACTAGGATCCTAATTAAGAAAGTATACAAAGTAAATAACTTCATCAAAATAGATAAACAAAGACACCATCTGTCTCTAAACATAATAATCTTAGTCTTCATTTTTTGAATCTGGGTGGTCTGAATCCAGAGTTGGGCACAAACTTCATGAAATTTGCAAGCATTGTAGCAATCCCCTATGTTGCACCTTGCATAGGATTAGGTGGGTGATTCCTTGCTGGTTGACTGCTTGCTGGTGGGGTAACAGTAGGTGGGGTAGTTGCTGATAGATTGCTGGTTCTTGAAGTTGATTTTTCTTGTTTGGACAACTTCTTTTTGGGAGGGAGTTTTGGTGGCCTAACAGGAGAGGGTGAAACCTATCAGCAGAAATATGTAAAATAGTTAGTAAACTGGATAAGAATATGTATTTAATAAAACAAATATCATCTAATTTTGTGAACCTGTTGAGAGTCATCAGTTTCTGACAAGGGTGGTTGACTGAGTTCAAGTTGGATTTCAGTTGGAGGTTATGGGACAAGGGTAGCTTTACCACCATTTGCTAGTCCAACTGGAGCAGAGTTGGCCTGACATTCACCACCATTAGCAGCAGTAGCCTCTGTAGCAGTAGCAGCCTCTTCATCAGCAGCTCTATTTGCACAGTTTCTTTTGGTGTGTCCTGCTTCACCTACAATAACGACAGCGACTTTTTTTTATAAATTCTTTTCATCTTGGTCCTCTGCTTCTACTCCCACTTGGCTCCTTATCTGCATCCTTTCTTCTTTTTTTTCTTAAGTGATCCTGGCTTCTTTCTAAACTTTGGTGCTTGTGGTCTGTTATATGATAACTTTTTTCATAGTGCTTGACCTGGAATAGAATTGATATGGAAGGCATATGTGTTATTATATGCTTTCATAGTCAACCACTTATGACAAAACTTATCTGGTCTTTTACCAGCCCTTGCCAATGCAGCACAAGCATGCACACATGACATCCCTAAACAGCATTAACACAACAACAAAGACAACAATAATAAGCCAACTATAATCTCAAATAATAATAATAAGATAACAATAAACAAGTAAAAAAAATATTACCACTCAATTGCCAGAAACTACATGTGCAGAGCCTCTTTTCCAAGTCTATAACTATATTGGTTGGCCAGCCATGAACTTTGAATTTTTCATAGTTTGTGTCACTAGATCACATCGGAACCCAACTTTTTAATTCTTTCCTTATCTTTTCTAACCTGCTGCACTGTATAGGAGGGAGAATTCCAATGTTCAAATTAAGCTTGACTTTGTTTCTAGCTATGGCACTCATTGCATACATCTTGACTTCTTCCAAAAGTGTGATAATAGGCTTGGATCTAGCTTTTTTAATCCTAGAGTTGAAAACTTCACAAGCATTGTTGCAGATGTTGTCTTTTTTAGGTGCATTACTGAAGAAATTTTGGCTGCAAGAGTCTCTAGGCCACTTGTTCAAATACTCCCAAGCATCCTTATTAACCCTCTCAATCTTTTTGATAATTTCAAGGAATCCATCTTGGCTAGTACACCTTGCACAATTCCACAGAAGACCTCTAAACTGGAGATTTTTTGCATTGCTTATTGAAGTTCTTCCATAAATGCCAAACACAGAATCTGTGATGGACATCTGGAAAAAACCTCCTTAACTGCATGGATAAGGCCCTGATTGAATAAAAAAATAGTTGTTAGAGACTTGTTATTGAGCATCAAAATAGTCCCTAAAATTGCATCAGTGACATTTAAAAGGTCCCTAAACTTTTATAAGTGACATCTAAGTAGTCCCTAAACTTTTATAAGTGACATCAAATTGGTCCCTTTTCAATCACTGAAACTTATCGAATTAGTCCTCCTCCATATAAATAGCACATTATTAAGCATGTATAAACAGTAGTCCAATATATAAACAGAAGTCCAAAAATTATGTAATGAATAGTTTCTCACTTATCAGCAGTCAAATAGTAAAAAATCAACAGCGAAATAAGAGACTAATTACAGCAGCCAAATAATAGACTAATTACACTTTTACGGATACTTATTAATACAAAATAACTCAAAATTACACAACTAAAATGTTACAATGTTAGTTGCTGCTTTCTTCCCACTTCCACACAATAGACTAATCACACACTAGTCATATAATAATTAATAAAGACAATCAATGAGCCAGGTACTAGAAATACACAATCAATAAACTTAATTACATACCTTCTGCATATCTGATATAAAATACAGCTTGTTTTGCTTATAATTCCCTAAATCTTGATGAAGTAATTCCAAAAACTACCTCCAGTTTTCAGTGTTTTCAACAAGGACATTGCATAGGCAATCAAATATATATGGTTATTTGCATCTTGGCCAATAGCAGACAGGATCTGACTACTATGCTGGGTTTTCAAAAAAGCTTCATCCAAATCTATAAGAGGTCTGCAACCAGTCAGAGATTCTTTTTTACACGCATCCAAACAAATGTACATCTTCTCAAAGATTGGATCATCATTAGGGTTGGGTTGAGGTATAACACCAACTGTGACAGTGGAGCCTAGATTACTCTTCAGCAGTGTCAGCCCATAATCCCTCACCATCCCATATTGGGCAGCAGCATCACCATACACAATAGCTCTAGCATCTCATAAAGTCTTAGTCAGTGAAGACTTGTTTAGATCCAAATCACATTTTATCTTAAAATATTGTGCAGCCTCAAAGTGTCTTAGATTAGGATATTTTCTTAGCTTTTTCACCAATTTGAAGGCTAGCCACTTCCTATTAGTCAGTCTGTTTTTTGTCTCTCTTATACAGGTATGGTCATTGGTGCGATATTTTACAACCCACAAACTAACCGGAAAGTACACCAGGTCGTACTAAGTAATACCTTACATGAGTAAGGTCGATCCCACGAGGATTGATGGATTAAGCAACAATAGCGTTTGATAGGATTAGTTAGACAAATAGAAAATAGTGTTGAGAGTTCAAAGACATTAAATAATAGCAAAAATATTAAAGATAGGCAGATAAATAAGTTGGAAATAAAATATGGAGAAAACAGTTAAGGCTTCAGAGTTATCTATTTTCTGGATTGACTTTTCTTATTAACTAATTTTAATCTTGTAAGATTTAATTCATGGCACACTATTTGTGACTAGACCCTAATTCCTTAGACCTTCCTAGTCTCCTCTAAAATTCATCAATCAAATAGAACATGGGTCATACTTCCGTTCCACCCAAATTCATAAAATAAAGAACGAAAACAATTATTGAAATATAAATCAAAACATGAATTAAAATAGAAAAATAATATTATCAATCCATACAATAGACAGAGCTCCTAACCTTAACAATGGAGGATTAGTTGCTCATGGAATATGGAATGTAAATTTGTATGGAATAATGTTGTGGAATGTTCCCCTGGAACCACCCTATTGGGATCCCTTTTATAACTAATTCTAATAATTTAAAAATCAAATTTCTAAAATTAAAATTAAAATAATATCTTTTCCTAAAAAAGATTTAAATTTAAATTCGAATTAATTAACAAGTCTTCAGCTGATGGGTGGGGACCACTTGATTTGTCCCTTCTGCAGCTTCTAATTTGTGATTTCTGGGCTAAGAACTGGGTCAAAACAGCCCAGAAATTGCCCCCAACATTTTTCTGCGTTTTTTGCACGTGGCGCATGTCACGCGTACCCGTCAGTCACGCGTACGCGTCGATGGTCTTTTTCGCGAATCACACGGACGCGTCGGTCACGCGGACGCGTTGCTTTGCAAATCTTCAAATCATGCGTACGCGTAAGTCACGCGTATGCATCGCTCCTCGCTGCCATCTCCTTTGATTCTTGTGCTGCAGAAACTCCATCAAATCCAGCCGAATGCTACCTAAAATAAACAGTATTGCACAAAACTCAAAATAGCATCCATAGTGGCTAAAATATAATTAATTCTTACTTAAACTCAACAAATTACATGCAAATTCACTAGGAAAAAATAGGAAAGATGCTCACGCATCACAACACCAAACTTAAACTGTTGCTTGTCCTCAAGCAACCAAAACTAATATAAGCTTAGGATGTGAATTTGCATGAGAATGAGAGTTCGATTAAGCCCATATCTTCCCTTATAGTGGGGTTTACAACTGCAATCCTGAACAGTTTTGGCATCTCACTTTATCCTTTGAAGTTCAGAATGATTGGCATCCATAGGAACTCAGAATTTAGATAGTGTTATTGATTCTCCTAGTTCAGTATGTTGATTCTTGAACACAGCTACTTTATGAGTCTTGACTGTGACCTTAAGCATTTTGTTTTCCAGTATTACCACCAGATACATAAATGCCACGGACATATAACTGGGTGAACATTTTCAAATTGTGACTTAGCTTTGCTAGAGTCCCCAGTTAGAGGTACCCAGAGTTCTTAAGCACACTTTTTTTGCTTTGGATCACGACTTTAACCGCTCAGTCTCAAGCTTTTCACTTGACACCTTCACGCCACAAGCACATGGTTAGGGACAGCTTGATTTAGCCGCTTAGGCCAGGATTTTATTCCTTTGGGCCCTCCTATCCATTAATGCTCAAAGCCTTGGATCCTTTTTACCCTTTGCCTTTTAGTTTAAAGGGTTATTGGCTTTTTCTGCTTGTTTTTTTTTATATTTTTTTTGTTTTTTTTTGTTTTTTTCGCAAGCTTTGTGTTTTTCACTGCTTTTTCTTGCTTCAAGAATCAATTTTATGATTTTTCAGATTATCAATAACATTTCTCTTTTTCATTATTCTTTCAAGAGCTAACAATTTTAACATTCATAAACTTCACTATCAAAAATATGCACTGTTCATGTCATGCATTCAGAATCACAGAAAATACCACCACATTTAAGTAAATAAGACTATTCTTCAATATAGACCCACTTTCTCATGCAATATATCACTCCTGTATTTTTTTATTTGAATTTAAGCTCAGTGAGTAATACATGAGACGTCTTTTCAGAATTAAAGAAATAAAGAAAAAACTAAACTAGACCTAGAATTCTAACTAATAAAGGATCATGCAACAAACAAAGCAAAAATAGTAGAAAACCGGAACATAACATAGACAAAAAGGGGAGGAATAAAAAATAAAAGGAACTCAACCACCTTAGTTATCCTAGCGGTTGTTTATTCTTCAGGTTGTGCTCCTCAGTGAAGATGATTCGCCTCCCTTTTGGTGCCATAGGAATAAACAGAAAACCTATAAGCGAAGCGTCAACACCAAACTTAAAGGTTTGCTTGTCCTCAAGCAAAGAAGAACTTAGTTATCCTAGCGGTCATTTATTCTTCAGGTTGTGCTCCTCAGTGAAGATGATTCGCCTCTCTTTTGGTGCCATAGGAATAAACAGAAAACCTATAAGCGAAGCGTCAACACCAAACTTAAAGGTTTGCTTGTCCTCAAGCAAAGAAGAACTGAAAATAAAAAGAAACAAATATTAGAATGAAATAAGAATAAAAGGATAAAAGAACAAGAGAGAATTAAGATTGGGAGAGGGAGAAAGAAAATTAAAACTGGGCGGCGAAGGCGACGCGTTCGCGTACGGCACGCGTACGCGTGGGTCGCGATTTTTTCATAATGACGCGTAAGCGTCAGGCACGCGTCCGCGTGCTCTGGGTTTTGTGCGATTCGTGCGAAGCCAGCCGCGCACCCACGCGACTTTCTGTTCGCATGGCTTGGGAACCAAATTTTCATACAACGCGTGCGCGTCATGCACGCGCTCGCGTGGATGGCCGTATGTGCAACTGACGCGAACGCGTCAATCACGCGTCCGCGTGACCAAATTTGTGCTTTTAGCACACTTCTTGCCCCAAGCCGGCACAACTCTCTGCCCAAACGCTCTTTTACGTCGAATTTGCAGGTCACGCGTTCGCGTCGGTGACGCGCCCACATGAATGGCGAAAATCACAAACGACGCGAACGCGTGGGGTACGCGTTCGCGTGGGATCATTTGTGCGAAAGGCATGAGTCCAACGCCACTCCCGCGCAACTCTCTGTCAATTTTTATTTTTATTTTTATTTTTTTTCTGCCTCTTGTTCTAAAATAGCTACATGATCAGAAAATTAGTAAGAACTTAATAAAAATCAAATAAGTAAGAAAACTACCACTATGAAAAAATAACTAAGGATACGAAATTATCGGGTTGCCTCCCGACAAGCGCTTCTTTAACGTCACTAGCTTGACGGTCAGCTCCTCTAAGGAGGAGGATCATAGGGGCTCAGCTCTTCACCCCTTACTTTGAACTTCTTTCCTGTGTCTCCATAACGTAGCTCAATATGCTCCAGAGAGAGGATTCTGATTACTGTATAAACCCATGCTGGATTGCTGGTCAACACCACCTTCATTCCTGGGGAGAAACCTTCAGTGGGGATCTTTTTGTTTCTCCATCCTCTGGGTATTTTTTTCTCTTTGGGGACCTCCTCCTTGGTGGATGATGCAGTTCCAACACCAAACTTAGGTTTGATGTCAGGCGAAATTTTATCGGTTGTCACCACAGGAGGTTTGAGTTGCAAATTCTGCTGTGCATCATCAAGGGGTTCTTGAAGGTTTGACTCCCAGATCACATAACGCTTTCTCAAAGGTTGTGCTCCCAATGGTGCATGGAATTTGAAAGCTCCCTGGATCTGGCATCTTCTTTGGTAAGTTATTCTGAATGATGGCACTGCATTCTTTAGTCAGGACCACTGTCTCATTTCCCTTTAAAGGCTTCTTCTTTGACAACAGCTCCTTCATGAACTTGGCATAGAGAGGCATTTGTTCCAAAGCCTCAGCAAAAGGAATATTGATTTACAACTTTCTGAAGACTTCCAAGAACTTTGAAAACTGCTTGTCCTTGGTCTCCTTTTGAAGTCTCTGAGGATATGGCATTTTTGGTTTGTACTCAGGAGCCTTTGGCAATGTAGGATAAGTGTCAAGAGAGTTTGGGAATGGGTTGTCTGCACGCTTTGGAGCTTCCTTTTCAACTAGCTCTTCATTGGCCTTGGTCTCAGAGCCAACTACTTTACCACTTCTCAATTGAATAGCCTTGCAATTTTCTCCTGGGTTCACCACTGTATCCTCTTGAAATGTACTTGCAGACCTCTCAAGTATTTGCTTGCTCAGTTGGCCTACCAGCACCTCTAAATTTCTAATAGAGGCTCTGGTTTCCTGTATAACTTGTGCTTCCGTACTTGCCACTTGTTCACTTATTATGGTGATAGCCTTGCATTCCTCTCTTGGATTTGGAATTGTGTTACCAGGAAGGCTATTAGTGGTCCTCTGATCAATTTCATTAACCTTTGTGGCTAATTGACCCATTTGAATCTCCAGGTTCTTGATGGATGCTCTGGTTTCCTGTCTAAAACCTGTCAATATTGCTTCCAAATCATTGCTCTGCTGGAAACCGCCCTGAGAACTATTGTTGAAGTTCTGAGGTCTCTGAGGTTGGTCCCGCCATCCAAAATTTGGGTGATTTCTCCATCCCTGGTTGTATGTCTTAGAATATGGATCATTGTTGGGATTCCTAGGACCACTCCCCATGTAATTCACATGTTCAGCAGAAGGTTGAGCATAATCATAATTATCATTTTGCATAAAGTTACCTGCCATGTCATAAGAGACTTCCTGTGGTGGATTTTGGGTGTTGATAGCTGAGACTTGCATGCCACCCATCTTTTGAGTAAGTAAATTTATTTGCTGAGACATAAGCTTGTTCTGAGCAAGAAGAGCATTCACAGCTTCTACCTCCAACACGCCTCTCTTCTGAGGGGTCTCAGAGTTCACAGGATTCCTGTTAGATGAGTATAAATATTGGTTGCTTGCAACCAATTAAATCAGCTCAATAGTCTCCTCTAGTGTCTTCTTCTTGTGTAGTGAACCGCCTGCAGAAGTGTCTAGGCTCATCTTGGACATCTCACCCAAGCCTTCATAAAAAATATCTAGTTGGGTCCACTTGGAGAACATGTCCGGAGGGCATTGCCTAGTCAGTAGCTTGTATCTCTCCCAAGCTTCATAAAGAGTTTCACCCTCCTTCTGCCTGAAGGTCTGAACCTCCAACCTAAGCTTAGTCAGCTTCTTTGGTGGGAAAAATTTAGTGAGAAACTCTGTAACAACCTTTTTCCAAGTATTCAAACTCTCCTTTGGTTGTGAATCTAGCCATAGCTTTGTTTTATCCCTCAGAGCAAACGGAAAAAGCATGAGTCTGTACACCTCTGAGTTCACTCCATTTGTCTTCACAGTATCACATATCTGCAGAAAATCAGAGATAAATTGATTTGGGTCTTCATGAGGAAGACCATGATACTGGCAATTTTGTTGCACCAGGGTGACCAATTGTGACTTCAACTCAAAGTTGTTTGTAGTTATAGGAGGCACCACAATGCTTTTTCCATAAAGATTCGCAGTAGGGACAGAGTAAGAGCCAAGCACTCTCCTTTGTTGCTCATCCCCATTCGGATTTGCCACATTGGCATTAACAGCGTTATTATTTGCCATAGTGGACTTTGCAGCCTTGTAAAGTCTTGCTTGTTGTAAACGTCACCTGAAAGTTCTTTCAGGTTCAGGATCAAAGTCTAAGAGATGTTCTTTGTCTCTATTCCTGCGCATACACAAGCAGAAAACAAGAAAAAATGGGACTCTCTACGTCAGAGTGCAGAGAAGTCCCTGTAAGGTAACCTGTGTAAAATAATAAAATAAAAATACTAAATAAATAAATCAAAAAATCAAAAATTTAAAAGAAAAAATAAACAAAAAAATTAAAATAAAATTAATTGGGTAACACCAAATTAAATTTCAGAAATTAAAAAAAATATTAGTATTATTTATTATATTATTTTTTTCTAATAGAATATAAAAATTAAAAAAAAAATCAAACAACTAATAGTTGTTAATCACAGTCAATCCCCGGCAACGGCGCCAAAAATTTGGTGCGGTATTTTACAACCCACAAACTAACCGGCAAGTGCACCGGGTCGTACTAAGTAATACCTTACATGAGTAAGGGTCGATCCCACGAGGATTGATGGATTAAGCAACAATAGCGTTTGATAGGATTAGTTAGACAAATAGAAAATAGTGTTGAGAGTTCAAAGACATTAAATAATAGCAAAAATATTAAAGATAGGCAGATAAATAAGTTGGGAATAAAATATGGAGAAAACAATTAAGGCTTCAGAGTTATCTATTTTCTGGATTGACTTTTCTTATTAACTAATTTTAATCATGTAAGATTTAATTCATGGCAAACTATTTGTGACTAGACCCTAATTCCTTAGACCTTCCTAGTCTCCTCTAAAATTCATCAACTGCCAATTTCTTGGTCAATCAATTCCAATTAGAGGGTAATGATCAAATTCTAGTTTATATGCCACAAGAATTCTAATTATCCAAAAATAAAGGGATTATATGCACGCATCCCGTTAAATACAAACAATTAGAAATTCAGGATAATATGTTTTCAAGCTATTGTTCAAGTAAAGAGCTTTTCCAAGTTATACAAGAACTCAAATAGAACATGGGTCATACGTCCGTTCCACCCAAATTCATAAAATAAAGAACGAAAACAATTATTGAAATATAAATCAAAACATGAATTAAAATAGAAAAATAATATTATCAATCCATACAATAGACAGAGCTCCTAACCTTAACAATGGAGGATTAGTTGCTCATGGAATATGGAATGTAAATTTGTATGGAATAATGTTGTGGAATGTTCCCCTGAAACCACCCTATTGGGATCCCTTTTATAACTAATCCTAATAATTTAAAAATCAAATTTCTAAAATTAAAATTAAAATAATATCTTTTCCTAAGATAAGATTTGAATTTAAATTCGAATTAATTAACAAGTCTTCAACTGATGGGTGGGGACCACTTGATTTGTCCCTTTTGTGGCTTCTAATATGTGATTTCTGGGCTAAGAACTGGGTCAAAACAGCCCAGAAATCGTCCCAAATGTTTTTCTGCGTTTTCTGCACGTGGCGCATGTCACGCGTACGTGTCGATGGTCTTTTTCGCAAGTCATGCGGATGCGTCGGTCACGCGGACGCGTCTCGCTTTGCAAATCTTCAAATCATGCGTACACGTCAGTCACGCGTACGCGTCGCTACTCGCTTCCATCTCCTTTGATTCTTGTGCTGCAGAAACTCTATCAAATCCAGCCGAATGCTACCTAAAATAAACAGTATTGCACAAAACTCAAAATAGCATCCATAGTGGCTAAAATATAATTAATTCTTAATTAAACTCAACAAATTACATGCAAATTCACTAGGAAAAAATAGGAAAGATGCTCACGCATCAGTCATCTATGAATGTCTTGATCTGCCAGCAATTTTTCTCAGTCATATTAGAAGCATACACAAGCCAGCCACAGCTCTCATCCTTACATTATCATTCTTCTTAAACCAAATCCTCCTACCCTCCTGTATAAAATATTTACGTACAGCCTCTTTGAACTCCATCTTTGTAGTGAATGTCATTCCAACATTAAACTTAAGCTCTCCAAACCTTCCTCCTTCTTTGAACACAGAGAAGACCTCATCTGAATCAACCTCCTCCAATTCATCCTCAGAGTTTGGAGGAGTCTTCATTTCTTTCGAGTGCCATGAGTCTCCACCATCAGATTCATGATAAGCTTCATCTTGGGCATCATGATATGGTGCCATTGATCCAAACTCAGGAATTGGTTCAAAAAAAAGTTCATTATCCTCATACTCTGAGTCTGCACACACAGGACCATCATCCTCAACCATAACAGCTCTTTTTTGTTTAGTAAGTTTCTTATCTATCCTAGTTCTCAATTT
>NC_029788.2:23541061-23575049 GCF_000816755.2 Arachis ipaensis
TGATCTCTCCATAGCCACGTCTTTCTCACTAGACACCTCATCACCACCAGGCTGATATGGTTCATCCTCTACACTATCATCACAATCATGGCTATCTGAGGATTCATCTGAGCTAAACAAAGCCACAAAAACTGTTTGGGGCTGTTTTTCCTTAGCAATTGATCTTCCATTAGTTCCAGTAGCAGCTGCTCTTGTTAGTGACCTCCTTCCATATGGTGCAGCAGTTTTTACATTCTTAGAGTCTTTTTTTGGTACATCAGACTTTTTGGTTTCATTCAATTTAGACCATGATTTAGGAATTGCAGTGGGTTGGGCCATTCTTTTTGGTGGGATGTTGGGCTTAGTTTTATTGGGTTGGGCCATTATTTTTTGTGGTGGATTGGACTTAGATCTAAGAATTACAGTGGGTTGGGGGTGTATTTTTTCTGATAAGTTTGGTTTACCAACAGAAATTGAAGTAGGTGGGATCTTTTGTTTTGGTCCTAGAGACAAGTTATCAGTAGACTTTATTGTGGAGACTGTTTTTTGGGTAGGAATAGTGGTGTCATTTGGTTCAGAAGTTGCAGTAGATGGTGTTATAGTGGGAATTTGTTTGGTTGTGACATTGGTGTTAGGGTTTGGGGTGCGAATAAAGTTTTGTATCACCATCAACTCCTTGCCTTTAGATGACACTGATTCTTCTTCCTCACTATACAGAGGTTCAGAGACTCCATGTTCGTAGTACACATGAATAACCCCCTTGCTCTTCTGAGCAAGATAACACATCTCCATGAGCTCCTTATCATCTGTTATATATCTTAGACCAGTTTGCAAAGGCTTATTAGGCACCAGCTATCAAGATTGAGTCACCTTATCATATACAATATTCTTGTGGTAATCTCGGACAAAAAGACATCCAATGTGTCTATATCAACTCCCAGCAACTTAGAAATCTCTCCACCGTTGTAAGACATACTTCCATCAACTTCTATAATAAATGACCCTCCATGGTGAAATCTGATGGTAATCAAAGGATCATCCATCTGCAACTTAAAAAAATTGATTGATCAGACTCATTATCTTCAACTACATTACCAAATTGGAAACTCCACAACTAAAACTAAAAACCATGTTGTTAACTGTAAATGCAGTTAACCCTAACACATAAAAAATAAGTTTCCATATTAACAAAAACCTAGTCTATAATTTTATTGGCCTAAGCACTAAGAAAGCTAGTTCCGATCAAACCCTAGCAACTAGCACAAAACACAAGCATGCATACCCACACATTACACTCGAAGAAAACGTATTTAACTATTGTAAATATTAAATTAACAACAATATAAAAAAACAGAGCTTTACCACATATTTTTTGCTTTTTTTGCTTACCTGTTTCAGAGAAACCAACCTTCACAGCTCTCTGTCTGATGCAGATGATGAAACCGATCCTCTAAAGACTGGGTTTTCGACGAAAATCGCTACGGTTACTACAATCGCACAGACGCCATTGATGAGTGTAGCAGAGAAGAAGAGACTTCTGTTTGTGTTGTGTTTTGAGAGGGAGAGACAATATGTTAGTGTAACGTTGAGCGAGGGAGGTTTTGAGCGTAAAACGACGTCGTTTTATGTCATTTTGGCGGCACAGCAAACACTATGTCATTTCTGTTTTTCTAGTGTGTCACGAAGGAGTCCAACTTAGCTTTTTGGTAGCGTCAGATGGACAAAATATGCCGGAAGGACGAGTCTAAGTTTTGGAGTGTAACTTCAGCGACGAATATGGGTAACTATTAAGTTCAGGGACTACTATGAGACTTGAGTGTAACTTCTGGGACCACTTTGAGGCTTTACTGGGGAAGTGTGTGGAAATGGGTGGATATGATTTTGGGGCTGTTTTGGTGTTGTTTATATTAAAAGAACTTTGATTTGAAATTGAGAATTTGGAAAGAATAGAGGTTTTGGTATTTTTGGTAAAAGTGAATTTTTGACCAACTTCGCCGAGTCATAACTCATCTTCTAGACCCCCAATTTATGTGAAACTCATTTCAAATGAAAATTAGATTCGTAAAATTTATGCCATTCAAAGAATAGATGAAAAAATATTTAAAACGAGAAAGTTATGCCCGTGCAAAGTTCGGTGCTAAAATCTGGTTTTCTGCAAACTTAACAGATTTTGAGGAAAAAGGGACTATCGCGTACACGACCTGCATGCACGATGCGAGCTATGCTCACTATTTTCTAATCTCGCATACGCAGGGCAAGGTATGTGTACGCGGAACCCAATTTTGAAAGCTCGCGTACACGAGAGTACGCACGCGACGCGAGCACTCTCCCTGTTTTGAATTCTCGCATACGAGAACATAGTCCCGCGTACGCGAGCTCTCTGTTTTAGCCAAAAATGAGAATTTTGAATGTTTAACCAATCCTCTAACTTTTCAAACCTCTTTTACACTTGTTTCAAGTCCGTTAGTGAGCCTTTAGGCCTTGGAATGAGGATGAGCATGTTAAATAAATTGAGGAGGATACATGGAAGGGTTTTGCAAAGTATTAACTGAATTAATGAGGCGTGGGTAACGGTGAATGAGAGGATGATTGATGATGAGTATGTTTGTGTTTTCTCTCTGGTTGTAAGGGTGACAGGGCACTCTATTCCCTCTAATGGTGACAGAGCACCTATTCCCTCTAATAGTGACAAGGCACATTTCCCTCTAATGGTGACAGGACACTCTCCCTCTAATGGACAACCGATGTGCTGAGATATTTGTGCGCAACAGAAAGATAATGCACGGATTAGCTACCGGACATATCGGTTGGCTGTATAACCGACAAATGAGCTCATTAGCTATACAACAGACATACATCATATGCATTTGTTTATTTTATTTGGATGTGCCATAATTGGGTTTGCCTATTTGATTATCTCTGCTTAATTGCTATATGCTCTATCTGCTGTAACTGCATTCTATCTGTGATTTCTTTGTCTGTATTGTTTATCTGTGCAACTGAGATGCCCTTTATCTGGCAGAGGAGTGACGAGGATTGTTTCACCAGTGCTTCGAAGGGTTAAGTTAGAATTTGAGTTATAAACTTGAAAACCTTAGATTATATATCCAAAATCTAGTTTGGCTTATTCTCTAAGTTTTAAAATTTGAGTGTCGGAGTTCTAGGATTGCCTCTGGCTTTTCGGGACCTTATATCTTATTTATGTGGGCACCATTACCATGCTGAGAACCTCCGGTTCTCATTCCATACATATGTTGCTGTTTTCAGATGCAGGACGCGAAGCACCGCACTGAGCATTCTGGAGACTCTTGGAAGAGAAGAACTATCTTGAGACTCGGTTGTTGTATTTGGTTTATTTTTTTTATATGTAATAAATTCTCCACCTTGAATTTTGTATTTTGTCCTCCTAGAGGTTGCTTTGGAGAAACAGGAATTATGTTTATCTTTTGGTTTACTTTTGAGTTGTATATATATATATATTCTAGCCAGCTTAGCTTACTTGTGTATCTATCTTTTGAAACCCTATTTAAATACTTGTCTCTTTGGTTCTCTATATAAGCCGTCTATCCTATCGCTTTTCGAGTGTGACGCGTTTTCAGTCTTGTTTTGATCATCCTTTCTTCTAAGGCTCCTAGTTAAACTATTTTTCATATAAATATATTTATGTATTTTTGCTTTAGAGGTCGTAGCGTCTCACCAATTTTGATTTACGTCTTAGGTGTAAAGCTCTGTGTGGCAGGGTGTTACAACATCCGCGGCGCGGGTAGGGTAGCAACGGGCGTAAACCCGCCGGGGTGGACTACGTAACCCGCCAAAAAAGACAAACCGGGCTGGAAATCTAAGACCACCAGACTTAAAAAGTCCGTCTAACTCGCACTGCTTAAACCATAGGCTTTGGCAAAGGCGGGGGCTTTTCTTGCGGGCCTAGTGCTTTTTTTTACCAGGAGCGTTTTTGCAAAAAACTTAGTTTATGATTATGTGTATTACATATTTATAATTATAAAGACTTTAATGTTTGTAAATTTAGAAATTATAATTTTTTTATATCTTTTTTTTGTTGCTCACGGTATCTCCCAATCCGATAAGTCTTCGTCGCGGATCTGAGCTGTATTTAAGGGTTTTTAGAAATTATAAATTTATCGAAATGATTGTGAAATTATATATATTATTTAACATTTAATAGTAAAAAAAAAAGAGATTTAGTTGACCAAGTCCGCCAACCCGCCATTAGACAAGACGAGAAAAGGTTTTAGAACTGCCTCCTTAAATGGGGCAGGATGGACCAGCCCGCTAGAAAGAGGGTTTTTGGCTGGACGAGATGGGATGGTTTCTCCATTTGTCATCTCTATCTGCGAGTGAGTCTCCCTCTTAGTATATTACCATGATCACAATTTAAAAATGAATGGTGCATTATGCAACTTGTAAGATTAATGTACAGGTTATAGAAGAGTATTATATAAATAAGTCATTTTTCTATCATGAGTGTTCTTTTTTTTTTTCTTTTGACCTATTTTTTTCTTCTTTTTTATCTCAATATATTTTTTTTTATCTTTTTCTCTTTTTCTCCCTGGTGAAGAAGCAGTAGAAGGTGAAGAGGAAGAGTTTTAAATTGTGCAGAACAGAAATGAACCAAAATGGCCAACTCCACTGAACCGAACATCATTCATGTGCTGAATAAAACGTCATAAACATTTAATCATCAAGAAAAATTTTTGGTATTTTATTTAAAATATTTTCCTAAAAAATCTATATATTTTTTATATTTGTGTTGGTGGTATCATAAAATTTATGTGGTCCTTTTTAAAAAAAAAAAATTGGAGAAAAGGACAAATCGATTCCTAAGTTTTTGGTCCTCGGACATTTAAGTCTACAAGGATTTAAAAATACATTTAAGTCCCTGACCTCTTCACAATCTGGACATATCGATCCTTGAGTTTAATTTGTCCAATTTTAAAAATTCTCTCACGTGTGCATCTCTATCAACCAGGTCAGTATAACAGGAGTCACGTCTGATTTTTCCGTTAAATCTGACAAATCCAAGTGAACATGAGGGATCAATATGTCCAGATTTTGAAAAGGTTAAGGACTTAAATGTATTTTTAAATACTCAAGGACTTAAATGTCTACGTACCAAAAAATGAATGACCTATTTATCCTTTTCTCAAAAAATTAGTAATATTTTAAAAACTTAATTAAGACTCATCATAAAAATAATTTTTTATTCATCATCCCTCTAAATCATATTACATTAGTTTTTTAAGTT
The DNA here is from genome assembly GCF_000816755.2 of Arachis ipaensis. Lineage (NCBI taxonomy): Eukaryota > Viridiplantae > Streptophyta > Magnoliopsida > Fabales > Fabaceae > Arachis > Arachis ipaensis. The sequence goes on from NC_029788.2 coordinate 23,546,304, forward strand.
AACACATACCTCTCCTCTCTTTCATAAAAAATATAAACTGTAATGAATCTCAGAGAATTATCTGAAAAGAGTCTCATATCGTGGATAAACACTTGACAAAGATTTTTGTATGGCTTTGAACTCTTCCACCATATGAACTAGCTTTTGTAGTGATATTTTTTTAAGGTCTTGTAGTTTATTACATTGGCACTCTCATTGAGAGTCGGTCAACTAGAAAAGACTACCTACGAAGAATTTTGACCAGTAAAAGACCAAGTGAAGTATTGCAGAATGGAGCCGTTACAATGCCGACTCTTAAAGGCGATGCTATGTTATGAGTCTTGTAGGACCAAACACCTAAAAAAGAATTACACATCAGGGCCTAACATAAAAAGAAAATTTTATAAGACTTTAGACTCTTACCATATAAACTAACTTTTGAAGTGATAGTTCTCCGCAGCCGAGGCCTGGGTCAGATGGCAATCTTGTTTGCCTCCCATAGAGCTGCACCGGGTTCAAATCCTCTTGGAGGAATATTGAACCATTTGTATGTACCCCCATGCTCTTGGAGGAATATTGAACCATTTGTGTGTACCCCCATGTAGTGTGTGTGAGTGGATTGTGTGAGTGTGTAATGTATGGGTGTAATGCCTAGGATTGGGGGCTGTCCAAAAGGTATGAACTTGTCTCCCCGAAGACAAACTTATCACTTAGGAAACTCAGACTACTTTGATTTCAGTTTTTCACATTTTTTTTTTGTCAACGTTAAGATTGCCATTTTGTTTCAGAAACTACCTTAGCATCGTGATCAAGTGGCACATCCGTCTCTCTCACTTTGATATCCAACAAAATTGAAGACTTTGCTATTATTGTTAGACAGCCTCTCATAATTGATGTTGATGGTGCAGTTGGTGCAGCATTGCTCACTGCATGGCCTGCATCAGCATTCACCAAACAAACATGAGAAAGCAAACTGAACTTATTCACCCACGCCTCGAAGGAAACAAATACAAAAAGAGGTAAAAGAATTCCTTTTCTAAAATAAAATTTGTCTAATTTTCTGTTCATCTAAAATTGGGTACAATATAGCAGAATACAACTATTTTTAGTCTCATGTTTATCTCCATTTTTTGTTCGTCCTCATATACTTGCAATAGATTCAATGTACATGTAAAGCACAACATGCTTTAATTTTTATGGACTAATGACTAATGTAATTATTATTAATTAAGTTTATAGTACAAAAGGAGTTGCCAACAGGCTAGAATTTTATCTGTGTTAAAAAATAAAAAAAAATAAAAATTGAGAGGGAAAATTGACAAAGTCAAGACCCTGAAATCTCCCAAATGTAAGAAGATAGCCTTTTCACAGATTGGTCATCAAAAGAGTCATCAAACTGCTTAATCTCTGACACAAAGATCACTGCTTCTTTATATTTCTTTGCTTTACAATAAGCATCAACAACAATCTTGTAACTCATCTCATTTGGCCTGCAATTGTGTTCAATCATATACATAATCACCTCTTCTGCTTCCTTGAACAACCCCTGCCCTGAATAGCCTGCCAAAAATGTGTTGTATGTGAAGATGCACGGTCGAATTCCGTTAGCGGTCATCTCCGAATGGACTCTAATAGCCTCCTGCATGAGCCCTTGCTTGCAGAACCCCTTAATGACAGTGTTATAAGACACAACATCCGGCTTATGACCCGAGCTTTGGATTCCTTTGAGCAATTCTTCGGCTTTCCAACACTCGCCCTCTCGGGCGTGCAAGTCCATCAAGCTATTATAGGTAACAAGATTCGGCTGCAGTCCGATTTCATGAACAAAATGCACCATTTCATGCGCCTTATCGTACAACTTGTTTCGAACAAACATAGAGAGCATGGCATTAACTATGACCAAATCAGGCTTGTATCCATTCTTTTGCAGTTGCTGAAACGTCCTTTCCATTCCCTTAAGGTGCCTGCACTTGGAATATGCTATGACAAGTGTTCTTGAAAGCATCCAACTGGGAAATACCTGGCCATTGTAGATTTCTTTCTCAACTTTCTCTATGCCCTTGATGTTCCCATTCTTGGAATAACAATGAAGCAAAAGCGAGTATGAGGTTTCATTAGGCTTAAAGCCCTTCTTCGCCATGTCCTGAATGACAGATTCAGCTGCTTTCCAATCACCTTGCCTTGCAAGAGCATTTAGAAGAGAATTATAAGTTGTTATGCATGGAGTAAAGCCAGCTTTAATCATTTCCCCATACATTTTTGCAGCATCAACTTCGGATCCACACCGACCATATGCACTAATTAACGTATTGAATGTGTCTTTATCAGGCTCAAATCCGCAGTTCTTCATTTCTCTTAGAACCTGGTTGACATAATTGTGCTTACCCTTATCACCACACACAGCAAGCATGGTGTTCCACGTAGCACGATTAGGAGCACATCTGTTCAACTTCATGTCACAGAAAACCTTAATCATGTCTTTTGATCTCATCTTTTTTCCTAGCATTGCAAGAACCGCGTTGTATGTGCACACATTAGGGACACAACCCGACTCCTTCATTTGGGCGAACAACTTTAACGCCTTGTCTTCATTCCCTGCCTTACCATATGCATTTATAACGGTTGTGTAAGTAACAGCATTTGGCATTACTCCTCCACTGGTCATTGTATCTATGACACCAGCACCTTCATCAAGAAACCCAGCTCTTACATATGCTGCCACAAGCTCATTGTAAGTGACAGCATCAGGTGGGCAATTGTTATCCTCCATTTCCTTTAAGATGCTCAATGCCTCTGCATAAACTCCAGCCTTTCCAAACACCTGCAGCAGCGAATTATAAGTAACAGTTCCCGGTTTATAGCCATTGGATTTTATTTCAGCGAAAAATTTCCTTGCTTCCTCTAGCATGCCCTCTCTCCCACAAGCAGAGATCACAGTGCTGCACGTAAACTCATCGAACTCGAGCCCTTTGTCTCTCATCTCATCCAATAGGCCCACGATTTTACTCCAGGAACGACCCATCTTGCCATAAACATCAAGCATAACATTGTAAGTGACCAAACTAGGATCAAGACCACTCTCCTTCATCTTCTCAAAGATATAAATAGCTCGCTTATACTTTCCAGTGCGAGCATATGCATGAAGAATAGTGGTGTAAGCCTTGATATCAAGAGAGTATTCTTCAACAGGAATTAAATCAAACAGTTTGGATGCAATCGAATGCTGCGATTCTCTCCCTAATATCTTAGCCGTAATTTCAATAAGCTGGTTATCCACCCTCAAACTCTCATCCCCAAAATTCAACAATAACCACTGAAACAACAAAATGGCCCTTTCCCAATTTCCAGAAAGGTCCAAAGCCCTCAACAGGCTTGTCAAATCAACTTCAAGCAACTCAAATTTCGCAGAATCAAAAAAATCATTCAAGCGACGCAAAGGTGACCCAACAATCGAATTGAGCATCAACTTACCCTTTTCAGATAAAAATTCAAACTTTGCATCAAAGACATGGTCTTGACCAATCCTGGGGTCAGAACCTGAATTGGGTTGCTTTCTCTCAGAGGAATCAAGGAGTACCTGTAAAGAAGGGAAATGGGTCATGTCGTTCTGAGTTGGAGTGACAGCAGTGAGATTCTGCAAGTGATGGAGAAGAGAATCCAATTGAAATGATGGTGGCGGAGATGGTGGCGGCGGAGGAGGGTTAAGAGGTGGAAGAATTGTTGTTGGCTTCGATTTCAAAGGCCTTGTGGGTTTGTTTGGTGGCGCCGGTAACACTGGCCTATTGGGGAAGAGGGTACCCTCCATAATTTAGAGAGAGGTAGTGATGATAATGGAAGCAATTGCAGTTCTAGAAATGAGGAAGGAACAAGTGAGAATGGGAATGAGAGACAGTCAGAAACAATGGATTGAATGATCCGTGGTGTCTGGTGAGGATCAAACATCCAGTTATCGAGTATGCAAAATGCAAACAAGGATAGATATTTATTTGTTTATTTTATTGTTATGATTTATGAGTAATACCCTTAGACTTGGGATTTTTTACTTAAATAAATTAACAAATATTTTCCACGTATAAGTTATTATTCCATATAAGTTTATATAAGTCTCTTTAATCTAATTCACCTTACACGTCGTTATCTAACTAACTTTTCAATTAACGCGTGAATATATAACTGCCTTTTTTAAAAGGATTTCGTTTTTGTTTTCGAATTTTTTCAACGTTTTTTATCTACGTTCTCTTCCATTTATGCCTCTTCATTCGTTCTTTACGTTTTTAAAATCAAGCTCTAAAATCAGTTTTGAACAGTTATCTCGTTGTTGAAGATAATGAATAATTTAAGTTTAGATTGTTAATTGAACCAGAAAGAAGTTGACTATTGTTTTAAATCCAATCAAGTGACTTTAGTTTGATTCTAGTTAATGTTTTCGTTAGTAGTTTATGATTCTGTAGGTGAATAATGTTGTTTTTGTTTGTGAAAATTGTTGTTCATCGTTGATGGTTTAAATTGAATGTAATGTAAGAGTTCTGTATTAAAGAAAATATTTTTCTGTATTTGCAGCAAATTTCGGTGTAACACAAAGATAAGTGTATTGTTTAAGAATTTTCGGTGTATGTATGCTGATAAGTTCTGCATAATTCAAAACTCTTCTTCTCCCTCCTCCTCATCTTCTGCTGTTTCTTCTTCTTTTTCATCATCATTATCATCTTTTTTTTTCTTATTCATCTTTTTTTTTCTTGTTTTATCTTCTCAAGTTTCTTCTTATTTTACTCTCTTAACAAGAATAAAAACAAAAAGAAAAATCAAACAAAGAAGAAGAAACACATAATGCTACAAAATTACTTGGAAAAGGATGAACTTACATTCATTCAACTAAAAGAAAGAGAGAAATAAGGAAAAGAAGAAGAAGAAAAAAAATGTAGCATTAGAGGAAATATTTTTCTATATTTGCAGCAAATTTTGGTGTAACACGAAGATATTTAAGTGTATTGTTTAAGAATTTTCAGTGTTTTTATACCAATAAGTTCTGCATAATTGAAAACTCTTCCTCTTCCTCTACCTCCTCCTCATCTTCTGCTACTTCTTTTTTTCCATCATCATAACCATCTTCTTCTTTTTTTTATTTCATCTTTTATTTTTTATTTTACCTTCTCAAGTTTCTTCTTATTTTACTCTCTTAATAAGAATAAAAATAAAAAAAAACAAACAAAGAAGAAGAAGAAACACATAATGCTGCAAAATTACTTGGAAGAGGATGAACTTACATTCATTCAACTAAAAGAAAGAAAGTAATAAGGAAAAGAAGAAGAAAAAAAATACAGCATTAAAAGAAATATTTTCTGTTGCAGCAAATTTCGATGTAACACGAAGATATTTAAGTGTATTATTTAAAAATTTTTGGTGTATGTGTACTGATAAGTTCTGCATAATTCAAAACTCTTCTGCTTCCTTCTCCTCATCTTCTGATGCTTCTTCTTCTTCATCTTCTTATTTCATCTTCTCATAATTCTTTTTGAATTCAGCTTTGCAACTTCCTTCACTTTTAGTGACGATTTTGAGAGATTTTTGAGAGATTTTGATCCTTGTTTGAATTTTGAGCTTTACAGTTTTGATTGGAGGAGAAAAACCATTTGCGCTATTCAAGAGTTAGGGAAGCGCGTATTTACACGCAATCTAAATTGAGAATTATTTTTGTTGGGTTTGTGCCAACTTGTATACCAAAAAAACTTGTATGTGTAGTAGTGATGAATGGATATTTTATACGCTTTTTGGCATTGTTTTCATATAGTTTTCATTATGTTTTGTTTAAGTTTTATTAAGTTTTTATAGATTTTAGTGCAAAATTCATATTTTTTTTATTCTACTTTAATTTTATGTGTTTTCATGCAATTTCAGGTATTTTCTGGCTGAAATTGAGGAGCTGGAGCAAAAGTCTGATTCAGAGACAGAGAAAGCACTGCAGATGCTGTTAGGATCTGACCTCCATGCACTCGAAAGAACTTTTCTGGAGCTACAGAAGTCAAAATGGCGCACTCTCAACGGCTATGGAAATCTAACATCCAGGACTTTCCAGAAATATATAATAGTCTATACTTTGCTTCGGAAATGAAGGCCCAAAACTGGCGCTTAACGACAGCCATCTGCCCCATTCCTGGCGTTCAACGCCCACAAGAGGGTGGCTGGCATCCAATGCCCAAAAGGAGGTCCCTAACCAGCGTTCAACGCCCTTAAGGGACCCTAGCTCGTAGGAGACACTCAAGCTCAGCCCAAACACTCACCAAGTGGGCCCCAGAAGTGGATTTTCGCACTGTCAACTTAGTTTATCTTATTTCTGTAATCCTTAGTCATTAGATTAGTATATATATACAACAGTTCACTCTTGTTAGAGGACTCTTACCCACTTTTACATTTACCATTGTATTTTTCTATCAGCATGAGTCACTAAACCTCCTAGGTTAAGGTTAGGAGCTCTACTGATTTTCATGGATTAATACAAGTACTACTGTTCTATTCAATTCGTGTGTGACTCTATTCTAAGATGTATCTTCGTTCTTCAACCTCATGAATGGGATGATCCGTGACAATCATCTTCATTCTACATGGGTTCAGTGTGAGTCCTTAACAAGAGATCACTGAACCACCAGCTTGATTATACATCTCTTAGACGGCTAATCCACGACTTCATTGGGGACTTTTCGAGACACCAATTCAGCCGAGGTATGGGGAGATTAGGGTCTTTGTGGTAGAGGCTAGAACCAAAGGCGTAGCATTCTCTGATCCGAAAGATTCGACCTTGCCTGTGGTGTTTTGAGTAGGATCACCAAGGGGATGAACTGCAGGAGCTTCACCCTCATTCAGATTGGGCGCACACTAAACCTGGCGTTCGGCCTGAAGGAGGAAGATTGGCAGCCATTAAACCAGCGTTGATCACTTACAGCCTGCCATGGAAAGAATCACTCACAGTTGCAGAAAGACAATAGGAAAGGTTGATCCAGAAGAATGAAGCATCTCCGAAACCTCAACCGTTCTTTTATCAATGGTTTCACTCAAATTAAGTAATTTCATCCCTATTCCTGTTTTATGCATTTATCTCAACAAACTATCTTTTCTAATCGCCTGACTAAGATTTACAAGGTGTCCATAGCTTGATTCAAAACAACAATCTCCATGGGATCGACCCTAACTCACCTCAGGTATTACTTGGACGACCCAGTGCACTTGTTGGTTCAGTTGTGCGAGTTCTTATTTCGCGCACCAAGTTTTTAGCACTGTTGCCGGGGATTGTTCGGATTTGACAAACTAACGGATTATCTTGTTGCTTAGATTAGGTACTTTTTAATTTTGTTTGAGTCTTTTGTTTCCCTTTTTCGAAAAAATAAATTTTTTTTCAAAAATCTTTGCTTTTCTTTTTTATCTTTATCTTTTTGTTTGAGTCTTTGTTCTTGTTCTTGTTAAAGTTTCGAACTTTCTTGCATTCTTTTCAAAAAATTTTCAAAAATAGTGTCTTTTGTTTGAGTCTGGTGTCAATTCTTGAGTTTGGTGTCCTTTGTGTGTTCTTTGTTTTCTTTAAAATTTTCGAAATTATCTTAGTGTTCTTTCTTGGTATTCAAGTTGTTCTTGTTTCTTTTCTTGTTTTGATCTTAAAATTTTTAAGTTTGGTGTTTTTCTCTTTCAATTTTCGAACACTTAGAGTCTTAAATCTAAAAATTTTAAGTTTGGTATCTTTTGGTTGTTTTTCTCTTTCTTCATTAATTCAAAAAAATAAAAAATATCTTTTCTATCTTTATTTCAAAATTATTTTTGAAAATTTCAACAAAGATTTCAACTTTTAATTTCAAAATCATTATCTTATCTTATCTTAATTTCAAAAATCAAATTTCAAATCTTATCTTTTTATATCTTATCTTATCTTTCTTTTAATTTGATTCCATCTTATCTTATCTTTCTTTTAAAATTTAAAATTCAAAACTTTTTCAAATCTTTATCTTATCTTTTGTTATCTTTCATTTAATTTCAAATCATTATCTTATCTTATCTTAATTTTAAATTTCAAATCTTTTCAAAAATCAAATCTTTTTCAAATCTTTATCTTATCTTGTTTTAAATTCAAAATTCAAAATTCAAATTTTAAAATTCAAATTTCAAAATCTTATCTTATCTTAATTCAATTTCAATTTTCAAAATTAAATCTTTTTCAAATATTCTTCTTATCTTATTTTCAAATCTTTCTTAATTAGTTACTTGTTTTCTCTTTCTTCTTTTTCAAAATTTCTTAACTAATTCTTCTCTCTCCTATTTTCGAAAACTTCTCTTCTATTTCTCTACCTTCTTTTTCGAAATTCATCATTCAATTTTCAAATCTTTTTAGTCAATTAGCCTTTATTTTTAAATTTAATTAATAAATAAAATAAAAAAATAAAAATATTTTAATTCTAGTTTCTCTTTTCACTTCTTAATTTTCGAATTCTTCTTCACTTTTATTCGAATTCTTCTTTCCCTCTCTCTATCTTCATTCTTCTTTCTTCTTCACATCTCACAGCAGGGAGTCCTCTATTCATTGACATAGAGCTCCCATTCTTCTTCTTTCATGTTTTCTTTTTCTTGTTTATGAGCAGGAACAACAAGCTAAAGCACAACACTCCGGAAGAAACCTCATAGAGCTATTCGAACAAGAAACTAAAAACACAAATATGGCAGGTGAACAGAACAATGAAGGAGAAGAAGCAAGGAAGGTTCCTGGTAACTTCACTACACCCACTACTGATTTCAATGGAAGAAGTATCTCCATACCAGCCATTAGAGCAAACAACTTTGAGCTAAAGCCTCAGTTAGTCTCTTTAATGCAACAGAATTACAAGTTCCATGGACTTCCACTGGAAGATCCACATCAGTTCTTATCTGAATTCTTGAAAATCTGTGACACTGTTAAGACCAATGGAGTGGATCCCGAGGTCTATAATCTTATGCTCTTCCCTTATGCTGTTAGGGACAGAGCTAGGATATGGTTGGATTTCCAACCTAAAGAAAGCCTAGACTCCTGGAAAAAGCTGGTCAATGCTTTCTTGGCCAAGTTCTTTCCACCTAAAAAACTAAGCAAGCTCAGGGTGGAAGTTCAAACCTTCAGACAAAAAGAGGGTGAATCCCTCTATGAAGCTTGGGAAAGATACAAGCAACTGATCAGAAGATGTCCTCTTGACATGCTCTCAAAGTGGTCTATCTTAGGTATCTTCTATGATGGCCTTTTTGAGCTTTCCAAGATGTCCTTGGACCATTCTGCAGGTGGATCACTCCACTTGAAGAAAATGCCTAAAGAGGCACAGAAACTTATTGAAATGGTTGCAAATAACCAATTCATGTACACTTCTGAGAGAAATCCTGTGAACAATGGGGTGACTCAGAAGAAAGGAGTTCTAGAGGTTGATACTCTAAATGCCATATTGTCTTAGAACAAGATCTTGACCCAGCAGGTCAATATGATCTCTCAGCATTTGACTGGATCACAAACTGCAACTGGCAGCACTCAAGAAGCCTCCTATGATGGAGATGCCTATGATCCAGATCAACCTTCAATGGAGGAGGTGAATTACATGGGAGAACCCTATGAAAACACCTATAATCCTTCATGGAGGAATCATCCTAAACTTTCATGGAAGGGTCAACAGAAGCCTCAGCAAGGCTTCAACAATATTCAAGGTGGAAGAACCCATAATAGGTCCAACAACAGACCACCATTCCCATCTTCACAGCAATAGATGGAGACTTCTAAGCAGAGTCTTTCTGAACTAGCAACCATAGTCTCTGAGCTCTCCAAGACCACTCACAATTTTATAACTGAAACAAGGTCCTCCATCAGAAATATGGAGGTACAAGTTAGTCACCTGAGCAAGAGAATCCCTGAGACTCCTCCTAACACCCTTCCTAGTAACACTGAAGTAAACCCAAGAGAAGAGTGCAAGGCCATCACTGTTGAAGCTGAGGCCAAATTTGAAGGAGAATCACTGGCATTGAACGCCAGTAAGGAAGCCCCTACTGGGCATTCAACGCCCAAAGTGACAGAGAAGCTGGCATTGAACGCCAACTATGGGGCAGTAGCTGGGCGTTCAACGCCCAATGATACCCCAATTCTAGGGTTGAACGCCAGCCAGGGAATAGTGGCTGGGCGTTCAATGCCCATAAAGGCACATCAACTGGCGTTGAACGCCAGTGAAGGTATTCAAGCTGGGCGTTCAACACCCAAAGACACACAAGTTCTGGCATTGAATGCTACTATAGGGGTAGTTGGCAACCCTCAGCCTACTGAGAACTTCCCTATTAAAGAACTGATGGAACCTAAGGTTCATGAGGAACCCATTGAAGTTCCCTTGAATGTTTGGTTGAAGATCATAGAATCTGAAGAGTACTCCTCCTCTGATGAGGAAGAAGAAACTAGGGAAGAGCAAGTTGCTCGGTACCTAGGACTTCTTATGAAGTTGAATGCCAAGTTGTTTGGCACAGAGCCATTGGAGGAAGAACCTCCAGTGCTCACTAAGGAACTCAATGCCTTGGTTTAACAAAAACTAGCTCAGAAGCTATCGGATCCTGGACGCTTCCTGATTCCTAGAGCCATTGGAGGAAGAACCTCCAGTGCTTACCAAAGAACTCAATGCCTTAGTTCAGCAGAAACTACCTCAGAAGCTGCCGGATCCCGGACGCTCCCTGATTCCCTGCACCTTTGGCACCATTACCTTTGATAAGGCTCTGTGTGACCTAGGGTCAAGCATAAACCTTATGCCACTCTCTGTAATGGTGAAATTGGAAATCTTTGAGGTACAAGCTGCAAGAATCTCTATAGAGATGGCAGACAAGTCCATGAAACAGGCTTATGGACTAGTAGAGGATGTCTTAGTGAAAGTTGAAGACCTTTACATCCCTGCTGATTTCATAATCCTGGATACTGGGGAGGAAGAGGATGAATCCATCATCCTTGAAAGACCTTTCCTAGCTACAGCCAAGGCTGTGATTGATGTAGACATAGGAGAACTAGTCTTGCAATTAGATGTGGACTGTCTTGTGTTCAAGGTTCATAAACCTCATTCTACCTCAGCTGAAGGAGGCACCATTCATAAACATGAAGTGCTTCAACCTTCTCTCTCAGTGCAAGGTTATACAGAACCCCCAGATACCAACTCTAAGTTTGGTGTTGGACAGTGTTCCGAGAGTTACCTAAAATTGGGAGGTCGATCTCGGATGAGATCTTTTGATCTGGACTGGGCTGCCGTGTCCGACTTGTTGACGCAGGAGGTGTTGCTGGTCCTTATGCACCGGAGGGGGGGTAGTACCTGCAAGAGACTCCGATGGTTAAGTCAGTATGGGCTTTTGGCAGTTTTTTTGTAGAATTAGAGTATGAGTTATACCTGGGTGCTCTAGTGTATTTATAGTAGTGTTGAATGACCTTCCTTGAGATAAGTTTGTTATCTTATCTTATCTTTTGTGGGCGAGATCACCTATCTTATAGCCAGCCGCCTTCTGGTAGGCGGTGACTCTTCTTTCTTGGACCTCTTTGGGCCTCTGAGGTGACTCGTCCGAGCTCTTTATGAAGAGGTCGGCGATCGGCCAAACTCAAAAGAGGTCGGTCGCTTTGTTCTCGTCCAACCCGGACCTTGTAACTCAGACTAGTGTATGAACAGTGCCCCTGCTTGAGCTTCGATCTTTTCGTGAGGTTGTGCTCGTTTCTGAGCTTCGACCTTTTTGGGGAAGTCGTACTCGAGCATTGATTTGGTTGATTTCGAGTTGCTCCTCCTCGTGCGAGTCTGGCATTGCTTTTGCTTTTATGCAAAGCGTTTTTAGCGGCGTGCTTTTTGGAGTGCATTTTATTTCCTTGGGAACGTGCGAGTGCCCTAAAAGCCCATTGATTAGGTTTTTTATTGCTCTTTACCGTTTCGTTTCCCTCTTTATCTTTGTTTGAAATCGAAGAAGAAGAGTTTTCACTTTTCTCAGCCTCCTTCGTTCCTCTGCTTCCTTGCTTTTTTCTTCTCTGCAAAGATTTCCGTTCGTCTGGCTTTTTCGATTCTTGCCCCAAGCTTCCCTTTTTCTTTCGAGCAGTGCTTGTGGATTGCTGGTGCTCTCGTTGCTCACCCATCATTTCTGTTCTTCCCCTTTCTGCAGGTTGGTTCTTCTATTTTATACCTCTTTCTACTATTCTACTTGGCTTTTGATGATTGTTGCATGCTTTGTTTCTTTAAAATCTTTTTATCTTTGTTGCTTCAGTTTTTTGGAAATGTTGATGCTTGGGTGAACCGTTTACACTTTTTCTTTTTGGTGATGGGACTAGGGTTTTGTTTTCGATTCCCTATGTTCCTTCTTTGCTGTATGTTCCGAGGGTTACCTGAAACTGAAGGTCGATCTCGGATGAGATCTGTTATGGTGGCCGGAGCTGTCGTGTCCGACTTGTTGGAGCTGGTGGTGCTGCTGATCCTTGGTTACCGGAGGGTGGTGGTACCTGCAAGAGACTCCGATGCTTAAGTTAGCACGGGCTTTAAGCAGGTTTTTTGTGTAGAATCAGAGTATGAGTTATACCTGGGTACTCCAGTGTATTTATAGTAGTGCATGGTGACCTTTCTAGATAAGATAAGTTAGTTATCTTATCTTATCTTTAAGTGAAGTCATCTTATCTCTTAGGGGAATTGCATTTATCTTTCTGGGCTTTAGATTGGGCTGCGTCCCTTCATTTGGGCCTGCTTGGGCTTCTTATGACGATTTGGCCGAACTCTTTCGAGAAGAGGTCGGGGATCCTGACCTGAAGAGGTTGGTCGCTTTGTCTTCAATTAGCCCGAGTCGGATAGCTTGACCCAGGGTATGAACAGTGCCCCTGTTTGAGCTCGGTCTTTCCTTTGAGGTCGTGTTTTTACGCTTCGACCCCTTTTAGGGAAGCCGTGCTTGAGCATTTTGTCTTTTGTCGATCTCCCATATAACTCCCCTTGGAGCTCTTTGGATATGAAGCGTTTCTTTCCCCCTTTAGTTGTGGCACACGTTTCGCTTTTCTTGGAAACATGAGAGGGTTTTAATGCTTATTAACTCCTCTTGCCGTTCCTTCTTTCCCTCTTTTACATCTCATTTTGAATTTCAAAAAGACTTGCTTTCAGTTTCTTCTTCTCCTTTCTCTTTGCTTTTGCTCGTTGCAGTGCTTCGTTCCTCTACCCTTGCTTCGAAAGCAATTTGTTGGTGTGGATTTGTCGCTGTTTCTTCCTGATCCTTCCCTCGCGCTTGCTTCTTCTTCCTCTACAGGTTGGTATTTCTTTTCCTTTTATGTTTTCGTTAGTCGCCTTCTTGTATATCTCCACTGTTGCATGTATTTTTTACTGATTTTGTCTCTGAGAATCTTGACCCCTTCGAAAAAAAGATTATGTCTTTCCTTTCGACATTTTGTTTTCACGATTTTCTAAAAAAGCTTGCATCTTTGTGGTGATCTCTGCACTCTTTTGCTGTGACGTGCGCCTGGTAATTTTTGCTCCCTTAGGGTTTTATTGTTTGTCACAATTTTTGTCTCTTTTCGTGCTTGTATCCCCCTGATCAAAGTCTTGGCTTTTGCGAATTTTTTGGTATATTTATAGCTTTAAAAACTTCTTGTAGCTTTGGTGATAAACTGTCAGTAGGAAAGGTTGTAACTTTGATGTTTTTTGTTGGTGATGATGACTTTCTTGCTATTTTGTGTGGAGTGTTGTTTGCCAGAGAAGGATTTTTCTTGTTGAGAGATGTTAGGGGATAGACTCTCGATTTCTTTCCTTCCGGGTTCTTGCCTTGTTACTGCCTCCAAAGGGTGCCCCTGGACTTTAGTGTGAGTCCTGGGGTTTCTCTTTTACTACCGTATCTGACTCTTGATGTTCATATGTTATTGTCCATGTTGTTTTTTTATTTGCCCGAGTTGTTTGGTAGTGACCGCATTTTTCTTTTTCTTTCTGTAGGAATAGTTGACCCATGTCTTCCCGCAAAAATATTGTTGAGATGTCTACTAAAATTCCGGATGGCATGTCTGACTGCCTGGACTCCATTGTGTTAATATGTGTTACTGTAGTTGACCCTGAGTATTGTGTGCGACTTAGGAGGCATCATAGGATTTGTAGTAATCGGGACCAGGAGAAAAATTATGAGTTGGTGTCACCTGATCCTGAGGAGAGGGTTTGTTTTCCTCCATTGACTCAAGGGAAACGTCCTTTTTTCTATGCTTATGACTACTTCTTCAGTCAATTGAATATTACCATTCTTTTTACCCCTTTTGAGACCGAGCTATTGTGGTCCTGTAATGTAGCTCCTTCTCAGCTCCATTCGAACTCATGGGGTTTCATAAAAATCTTTCAATTATTATGTCAGGAACTGGATATCCAACCTACCCAAACTCTCTTTCTTATCTTTTTGTGTTGACGAAGCCTGGGGTAGCTAAGAAGAAAGCTTCCTGGATTTTTTTTTGAGCTACCCAAAGAAAGAAAGTGTTCTCCATGTATGACGAGTCTTTTAGGGATTTTAAGAATTACTATTTCAAGGTCCGAGCTGTTGAGGGAGCTCGGCCCTTCTTTTTGGATGAAAATAATGAACCTGCCTTTCCTTTGTGCTGGAAAAAGAATGTGGTAGTGGCTAGGTATTCTTGGAAAAGTTTGGATGAGGTCGAGCAGGCCTTTGTGCATGTGTTGGAGGAAAATTGGGGAGAGCCTCCCCATCTCGACACGAAGAAGTTTCTAGGAGATCCTTCCCTTCTTCGGGCTGAATTGGGTAGTTGCCGACTTCTTTTTTAGTTTTTCTTTATTTTTTTGTTTGTCTTCTGTTTGGGCGAGATGACCCTTGGGGCTAACTTGTCTGACAACTTTTTAGTGTTCTGGTAGAACCTTTTTTAGTTAGTTTGAACAATTTTGATAGCCTTGTCATAGAGTCGTGGCTTTTTGGGCCAAGCTATGTCCCTTTTAACACACGCTTGTCGTTGGTCCGACTTCTCTTGTCGGTCTGAGCTGTAGCTTTCGTTGGTCTGACTTCTCTTGTCGGTCCAAGCAGTAGCTTTCGTGGGTCCGACTTCTCTTATCGGTCCAAGCTAAGTTATTTTTAGTAGTCCATTTTTAGTTAGACCATGTCAGGCCGCTTTTTATGGATTACTTTTTATAACTTCTTGCATTAATCTGTTTTTATTGCTTTCACCTTGCCGACCTTATTGTAATCGGGCGATGAATTTGGTTTTCACCTTGCCGACTTTGTCGTGATTGGGCGATGAATTTGGTTTTCACCTTGCTGACCTTGTCGTAATCGGGCAATGAATTTTTGCGCTTAGATTAATGCGTCTTGGTAGGAAACTTTTTAGGGAATCTGAAAAACTTTATTCTAGTAGAAATTAGGCATATAGACAAGAATGTATACATATCAGTACTTACCCTTCTAAATCGGGTAATTTTGTAGATCTTGGCTTGGGGCCTCATTAAAAAACCTCTTCAGAAAAAAGAGTGCACCTTGACCTAAGATCTTTATTACTTTCTAACTATAGTACCTTCTTAGGTTACAAGCATGCCATGACCTTGGTAGCTCTTGTCCCTCGAGGTCAGACACCTTGTAGTAGCCTTTTCCCAGTACCTCTACAACTCGGTAAGGTCCTTTCCAGTTAGCTACCAGCTTCCATTCTCCTGATCGACCTGCTCCAATGTCATTTCAGATTAGGATTAGATCGTCATTAGCAAAGCTTCGCCGAATTACCCTCTGATTATACCTTGAGGTCATTCGACGCTTTAACGCTTCCTCTTTAATCCGAGTTCTTTCTCAGACTTTTGGAAGTAGGTCGAGCTCTTCCCTTTGATTTTGGGAGTTGGTCTCTTCATTGTAGAGGATCATTCTAGGGGATCCTTCCTCTATCTCCACTGGGATCATTGCCTCCATTCCGTAAGCAAGTCGGAAGGGTGATTCTCCTGTGGTGGAGTGCGGAGTTGTCCGATATGCCCATAGGACTTGTTGAAGCTCTTCGGTCCAAGCTCCCTTTGCATCCTGTAGTCTTCGTTTTAACCCGGCTAGTATGACTTTGTTGGCAGCTTCTTCCTGTCTGTTAGCTTGTGGGTATTCTACGGATGTGAATTGGTGCTTTATTTTCAAGTCAGCTACCAAGTTTCTAAAATCTGTATCAGTAAATTGAGTGCCATTATCTGTGGTGATAGAGTAAGGGACCCCAAACCTTGTAATAATGTTCTTGTATAGAAATTTTTGACTTCTTTGAGCGGTGGCATTGGCTAGGGGCTCTGCCTCAACCCATTTTGTGAAATAGTCTACCCCTAT
This sequence comes from Arachis ipaensis, assembly GCF_000816755.2. Classification (NCBI taxonomy): domain Eukaryota; kingdom Viridiplantae; phylum Streptophyta; class Magnoliopsida; order Fabales; family Fabaceae; genus Arachis; species Arachis ipaensis. The sequence goes on from NC_029788.2 coordinate 23,562,558, forward strand.
AATGAGGAACTTGACTTGTCCCGATCCTTGGGGAAAGGGTCCGAGGAGGTCTGGCCCCTATTTTGCGAACGGCCAAGGTGACGTTACACTGATGAGCTCTTCTGGTGGAGCGATGTGGAAGTTAGCATGCTTCTGACATGGTGGGCATGTCTTGACGAACTCTGTTGCTTCTTTGTGTAAGGTTGGCTAGAAGAATCCAGCTCGGAGTACCTTTTTAGAAAGAGCTCGTGCCCCCAAGTGGTTGCCACACATGCCACTGTGTACTTCTTCCAGGACTTCCCTTGTATTGGAAGTCGGTACGTATTTTAGGAGGGGTGTTGAGATCCCTCTCCTATATAAGATGTTTCCCACCATAGTGTAGTACTGTGCTTCTCGTATCAACCTCTTTGCCTCCTTTTTATCTGTGGAGAGTGTCTCTGTCTTGAGGTAGTTAATAATGGGGGTGTCATCTACTCTTAATCCTGACCAGATATGGTTAGGACCTTTTCCTCTGTGATTGATGGGCTTTGCAATGTTTCTTGGATGAGGCTTCTGTTATTGCCCCGTGGTTTGGTGCTGGCTAATTTTGAGAGTGCATCCGCCTGAGCATTCTGTTCTTGAGGTATATGTTGGACCTTATATTCCCCAATCTGTCTGAGCTGTTCTCTAGTTTTGTCGAGATATTTCTTCATGGTAGGGTCCTTAGCTTGGTAGCTCCCTTCTATTTGTGAGGTAACTACTTATGAATCACTGAAGATGGTAAGCTTTTGAACTCCTACCTCCTTAGCCAGCCTCAAACCAGCCAGTAATGCCTCATATTCAGCTTGATTATTTGAAGTGGGGAATTCAAATTTTAGTGAGAGTTCGATTTGGATTATCTGATCGCTTTTTATTATCACACTTGTGCCACTCCCGGTTTTGTTTGAAGAGCCGTCCACGTAGAGATTCCATCTTGTGGGAGTTTCCGGGGTATTAGTGTACTCAGCAATAAAGTCAGCCAGGTACTGTGATTTGATGGCTGTCTGAGCTTCATATAGAAGATCGAATTCGGACAACTCGATCGTCCATTGCAGGATTCTTCCCGCTAAGTCTGTCTTCTATAGGATGCCTTTTATGGGCTGATTGGTCCGAACCTTGATAGTGTGCGCTTGAAAGTACGGACGAAGTCGTCGAGAAGTGAGTATGAGTGCATAGGCAAACTTTTCTATCTTTTGATAGGTTAGTTCGGCCCCTTGTAAAGCTTTGCTGATGAAGTAGATGGGTTGCTGCTCACCCTCGTTTTCTCTGACAAGTGCTGAGGTGATCGCCCGATTTCCCACTGCGAGGTATAATATGAGTACTTCTCCTTCCCGTGGTCAGGTAAGAACTGGTGGTTACCCCAAGAATTTTTTGAAATCTTGGAAGGCTTGCTCACACTCCGTTGTCCACTCAAACCTCTTTCATTTCCTTAATATGGCGTAAAAGGGAAGAGATCTGATGGCTGAGTCGGCTAGAAACCTGGACAAGGCTGCAAGTCTTCCGTTGAGCTGTTGTACTTCTTTGACGCAGGTCGGGCTTTTCATGTCAAGTATAGCCTGACATTTATCTGGGTTTGTCTCGATTCCTCTTTGCGTGAGCATGAAGCCCAAGAATTTGCCAGCTTCTACCGTAAAGGTGCATTTTGCGGGATTGAGTCGCATTCCATGCTTTCTAATGGTGTCGAACACTTGGGTTAGATTGGGCAACAAGGATTCCTCACTTTGTGTTTTTACTAGCATATCATCTACGTAAACCTCCATTAATTTCCCAATGTGGTCTGCAAAAACTTTGTTCATCAATCTTTGGTAGGTAGCTCCTGCATTTTTGAGCCCGAATGGCATGATAATATAGCAAAAATTTGCTTTTGGGGTTAAAGAACGAGGTCTTTTCTTGATCGGGTGGATACATCGGGATTTGATTGTATCCTGAATAAGCATCCATGAAGGAGAGGTACTTGTATCCGGAAGATACGTCCACTAGAACGTCTATACTTGGGAGTGGGTATGGATCTTTTGGGCAGGCTTTATTGAGATCGGTGTAGTCAGTGCACATCCGCCACTTCCCATTTGACTTTTTTACCAAGACAACGTTGGCTAGCCATAGTGGGTATTTGACCTACCTTATGAACCCTGCCTCTAGTAAGGCTTGTACCTGTTCTTCCACAGCTTGGGACTTTTCTGGTCTGAGCTTCCTATGCTTCTGCTGCACTGGCCGAGATCCTGGGTATACCTCCAGTTTATGGCACATTAGTTTGGGATCTATGCTCGGCATGTCTGCGGCCTTCCATGCAAAGAGGTCGGCGTTATCTTTTAGGAATTGTATCAAAGACTCCTTTAAATCTCCCTTTAAGGTTGCCCCGACATTTGTCGTCCTATCCCGGGCATCGCCGATTTGGACCTCTTCAATCTCGCCTCTCGGCTGTGGACGAAGTTCCTCACGAGCTCGGACTCCCCCGAGCTCAATAGTGTTGACTTCCTCTCTTTTGGGGTTGCCTTTAAGGTTTAGACTTTCATTGTAACAGCATCGTGCGATTTTTTGGTCTCCCTTTATCGCGGCGATCACCTCCGGAGTTGGGAACTTCATGCAGAGATATGGAGTCGAGACTACTGGGGCGAGCTGGTTCAGTGTTGTCCGACTTATTAGGGCATTGTAAGCTGAGCTCACGTCGACTACGATGTAGTCTATGTTGAGTGTCCTTGACCGGGTTCCTTTTCCAAAGGTTGTGTTTAACGAGATATATCCAAGTGGTTGAATTGGAGTGTCTCCTAGTCCGAACAGGCTATTCGGATATGCTCTGAGCTCTTTATCTTGCAAACCGAGTTTGTCGAAGGCGGATTTGAACAAGATATTTGTGGAGCTTCCTTGGTCTACCAGTGTTCTATGGAGATTAGCGTTGGCCAGTATGATGGTAATGACCATGGGATCATCATGTCCCGGGATAATGCTTGTTGCATCTTCTTGGGTGAAGGTAATAGTGGGGAGGTCGGATGACCTCTCTCCTTTCCCAACATGATATACCTCTTTAAGGTGTCTTTTGGGAGATGATTTAGAGATCCCTCCTCCTGCGAATCCTCCATTTATCATATGAACATGTCTCTCAGGAGTGTGAGGTGGTCGTTCAGCCCACCCGACCTCTTCGTCCCTTCTTCTTTTTCTTGGTTCCTCAGCCTTGTTGGCTAAGTACCGATCTAGTCACCCTTCTCTTGCCAATTTCCCTTTGACATTTTTTAAGTCAAATCACTCGTTAGTAGGATGTCCGTAAATTCGGTAGTATTCGCAGTACTCTGTCTGACTTCTCCCTCCTTTTTGCTTTTGATTGGGTGGGGTGGTGGGATCTTCTCAGTGTTACATATTTCTTGGTAAACATCCACAAGAGACACCCGAAGAGAGGGTGTAATTGTGGTATTTTCTGGGCTTCTCATTGGGTTGATCTTCTTTTTCTTGGACTCTTTATCCTTGTCCCAAGAGGTGTAGAAGAATCCAGGTTTTGAGGTTTCTCCTAATCGAGAATTCTCCTCCATGTTAATATACTTCTCTGCCCGTTCTTGTACCTTGTTCAGAGATGTTGGATGCTTTTTTGATATGGAGTGACTAAAAGGTCCTTCTCTTAGGCCATTGATGAGACCTATGATGGCTGCTTCTGTTTATAGACTTTGTATGTCCAGACATGCTTTGTTGAATCTTTCCATGTAGCTGCGAAGACTCTCCCGATCTCCTTGCTTAATCCCTAATAGGCTTGGGGCGTGTTTGGCTTTGTCCTTCTGGATGGAGAATCTGGCAAGGAATTTTTTGGCTAAGTTGTCAAAACTTGTGATGGATCTGGGAGGCAAACTATCGAACCACTTTATTGCTTTCTTTGTTAGGGTAGTCAGGAAGGCTTTGCATTGAATGGCGTCCGAGGCATCAGTGAGGTACATTCTGCTTCTGAAATTGCTGAGATGATGGCCGGATCAGAGGTACCGTCATATGGGGTCATGTCGGGAGCTTTAAAATCCTTTGGGACTTTAGCTTTTATGATCTCTTTGGTGAAGGGATCTTGGTCCTGGTGGGAGCTGTCATCATGACTGGACTGAACTGTTTTAGCTTTGAGATCAGCCTCGAGCTTTAAGAGCTTGTCTTCTAGCTCTCGGCATCGTCTAGTTTCTCTCTGGAGGTCCCTCTCAGCTTCGCGCTGGTATTCGGCTTCCTGTTCAAGCTATTTGAGACGATCCTGCTGTTCTCGGAGGAAATCTAAAATCTCTATATTTGGAGAATGCTTGTCTCCGTTCGGTTGAGGTGTATCCTTTGGTGTGATGTCCGCGTTCTTATGCGGTGTTCTTTCTTCTAAACCGGAGTTGTGATCGTTGTCAAGGTTGTCCGCCATGATGATGGAATGACTTCCAGGTTCCCTGGCAACGGCGCCAATGTTCCAAAGGTTACCTGAAACTGAAGGTCAATCTCGGATGAGATCTGTTATGGTGGTCAGAGCTGTCGTGTCCGACTTATTGGAGCTGGTGGTGCTGCTTATCCTTGGTCACCGGAGGGTGGTAGTACTTGCAAGAGATTCCGATGCTTAAGTTAGCACGGGCTTTAAGTAGGTTTTTTGTGTAGAATCAGAGTATGAGTTATACCTGGGTGTTCCAGTGTATTTATAGTAGTGCGGGCTGACCTTTCTAGATAAGATAAGTTAGTTATCTTATCTATTCTTTAAGTGAAGTCATCTTATCTCTTAGGGGAACTGCCTTTATCTTTCTAGGCTTTAGCTACCTTTAGATTGGGCTGTGTCCCTTCTGTTCATACCCTGCGTCGAGCTGTCTGACCCGGGATGATTAGCGACAAGACGACTGACCTCTTTAGGTCAGACTATCCAACCTCTTCCTAAAGAGCTCGGCCAAATTGCCTGGAAAGCCCAATAAAGGGCCCGAATAGAGGAACACGACCCAAAATCCAAAGGCACCCAAAGCCTATAGAGATAAGGGCAGTTCCCTTGAAGATAGGATGACCTCACTCAAAGATAAGTTAAGATAAGATAAGATAACTAACTTATCTTATCTAAGAAGGTCATTCTACACCATTATAAGTACACTGGAGCACCCAGGTATAACTCATACTCTAATTCTACTAAAAACTTGCTTAATACCCTTGCTAACTTAAGCATCGGAGTTCCTTGCAGGTACCACCACCCTCCGGTGACAAAGGGTCAGCAGCATTGTCAGCCCAACAAGTCAGACGCGGCAGCTCCGGCCACCACCTACACGCCGGATACGTCATCTCCGACCAGCACAGAAGATCTCCTCCGAGATCGACCTACAGTTTCAGGTAACCCTCGGAACATTGGCACCGTTGCTAGGGAACCTGGAATTCATCCCATCACCATGGCGGACGACCATGACAACGACCACGATTCGGATCTAGAAGATAGAACGCTGCACAAGAACGCGGACACTACACCAAAAGATACTCCTTAACTTAACAAAAACAACGATTCACCAAATGTGGGAGCCATGGAGGCACTTCAAGATCGCTTAAAGCAACTCAAAAAAGAGGTGGAGCATCAACGAGAAGCTGAGAGAGACCTACGAAGGGAAGTTAGGCGACACCGTGATTTAGAGGACAAGCTCCTCAAACTCGAAGAAGATTTCAAGACCAAGACTACTCGATCCGATCACGAAGACGACTCCTGTAAGGACCAAGACCCATTCACAAAAGAGATCATGAGGACCAAAATCCCAAAGGACTTCAAACTTCCCGACATGACTTTATACGATGGCACAGTAGATCCCAGCCATCATCTCAGTAATTTCAGAAGTAGAATGTACCTCACCGATGCCTCAGATGCAGTTCGCTGCAAAGCCTTCCCAACTACTTTAACAAAGACAGCAATTAGATGGTTCGACAAATCTATCCCCTAAGTCCATCTCAAGCTTCGACGACTTAGCCAAGATGTTTCTGGCCAGATTCTCTATCCAGAAAGACAAAGCTAAGCACACCCCAAGTCTATTAGGAATCAAGCAAGGAGATCAGGAAAGTCTTCGCAGCTACATGGAAAGATTCAACAAAGCATGTCTGGACATACAAAGCCTACCAACAGAGGCCTCCATTATGGGTCTCATCAATGGCTTGCGAGAGGGACCTTTTAGCCAATCTATATCGAAAAAACATCCCACATCTCTGAACGAAGTGCAAGAACGAGCAGAGAAGTACACTAACATGGAGGAGAACTCTCGACTAGGAGAGACCTCAAAATCTGGATTTTCCTACTCCTCCCGAGATAAGGATAAAGAGTCCAAAAAGAAAGAAGATCAATATGGGGAAAAAATAAAAAAATACCACAACTACACCCCCTTCGGGTGTCCCTTGTGGATGTCTACAGAGAAGTTTTCCATACTGAAAAAATATCCCCAGCTCGACCACTCAAAAGCAAAAAAGGGGGAGGAAATCGGACCGAATATTGCGAATACCATCGAATTCGTGGACATTCCACCAACGAATGCTTTGACCTAAAAAATGTCATAGAAAAACTGGTAAGAGAAGGGAAATTAGACTGGTACCTAGCTAACCGAGTCAATGAACAAAGAAAAAGAAGAAGGGACGAAGATGTCGGACGAACTGAGCGATCACCTCGTACACCAGAGAGACACGTCCACATGATACACAGAGGATTTGCGGGAGGATGAATCTCCAAATCATCTCGCAAAAGATATCTTAAAGAAGTATATCTTGTCGAAGGAAAAGAGGAAGCACCCGACATCCCCTAATTACTTTTACTAAAGAGGACGCATCCGGTATCATCTCAAGACACGATGATCCCATGGTCATCACTATCATACTGACAAACGCAAATCTCCACTGCACACTGGTAGACCAAGGACGCTCCGCTGACATCTTGTCCAAAACTGCCTTTGATAAACTCGGCCTGGAAGAAAAAGAACTCAGAGCATATCCAAAGAGCCTGTTTGGACTGGGAGACACTCCAGTTCAGCCACTTGGATACATCTCACTGCACACAACCTTCGGAAAAGGAAACTAGTCAAGAACACTCAAGATAGACTATATCGTGGTTGACGTGAGTTCACCCTACAACGCCTTAATAAGTTGGACAACATTGGATCAGCTCGACGCAATAGTCTCGACTCCACATCTATGCATGAAATTTCCAACTGCAGAGGGGATAGCTACAATAAAAGCAGACCAGAAGACGGCGCGCCGCTATTACAATGAAAGTCTAAACCTCAGAGGCAGAGGAGAAGAATTCCACACAATCGAACTCAGTGGAGTTCAGAGACGGGAAAAATTCCGCCCACAACCTGAAGGTGAAGTAGAAAAAGTCCAGATCAGAGACATCATGGACAAAACAACCAATATCGGTACAATCCTAAAAAGAGACACAAAAGAATCACTCGTACAGTTCTTACGAGATAACGTCGATTTCTTTGCATGGAAGGCTGCAGACATGCCAGGCATAGACCCCAAGTTAATGTGCCACAAGCTAGCAGTCTACCCAGGATCTCGGCCAGTACAACAGAGACGTAGAAAGCTCGGACCAGAACGTTCCCAAGCTATGGAGGAACAGGTACAAGCTCTACTAGAGGCAGGATTCATAAGAGAAGTCAAGTACCCACTATGACTAGCTAACATCGTCTTGGTAAAGAAATCAAATGGGAAATGGCGGATGTGCACCGACTACACTGATCTCAACAAAGCCTGCCCAAAAGATCCTTACCCACTCCCAAGTATCGACGCTCTAGTGGATGCCTCCTCCGGATATAAATACCTCTCGTTTATGGACGCATATTTGGGATATAATCAAATCCCAATGTATCCACTCGACCAAGAAAAAACTGTATTCTTAACCCCAAAAGCAAACTACTGCTATATCGTCATGCCTTTTGGCCTTAAAAATGCGGGAGCTACTTATCAGAGATTAATGAATAAGGTCTTTACGGATCACATCAGAAAAATCATGGAAGTCTATGTGGACGATATGTTAATAAAGACACAAAGTGAAGAGACGTTATTGTCAGACTTGACCCAAGTATTCGACACTATAAGAAGGCATGGCATGCGACTCAACCCTGCTAAATGCACCTTCGCAGTAGAAGCTGGTAAATTCTTGGGTTTTATGCTCACACAAAGAGGAATCGAGGAAAATTCGGATAAATGCCGGGCCATACTCGACATGAAGAGCCCGACTTGTGTCAAAGAGGTACAACAACTCTACGGAAGGTTGGCAACTGTTCCGAGGGTTACCTGAAACTGTAGGTCGATCTCGAACGAGATCTTCTATGCTGGTCGGTGCTGACGTGTCCGATTTGTTGAACTGGCTGGACTGCTGATCCTTCGTCACCGGAGGGTGGGGGGTACCTGCAAGGGACTCCGATGCTTAAGTTAGCAAGGGTATTAAGCAGGTTTTTTAGTAGAATCAGAGTATGAGTTATACCTGGGTGCTCCAGTGTATTTATAGTAGTGTGGGCTAACCTTTCTGATAAGATAAGTTAGTTATCTTATCTTATCTTATCTTATTTTGAGTGAAGTCAGCTTATCTTCAAGGGAACCGTCTTTATCTCTATAGGCTTGGATTGCCTTTGGATTTGGGTCGTGTTCCTCTATTTGGGCCCTTTATTGGGCTTTCCTGTCGATTTGGCCGACCTCTTTGAGAAGAGGTCGGATAGCCTGACCTGAAGAGGTCGGTCGCTTTGTCACTGAACATCTCGGGTTGGATAGCTCGACCCAAGGTGTGAACAGTGCCCCTGCTCGAGCTCGGTTTTTCTTTTTGAGGTCGAGTCTTAGACTTCGATCCTTCTCTGGTGAAGCCGAACTCGAGCATTTGTCGACTTCTTTCTTTTTGTAGAATTTTTTGAATGTGGAATGTTTTCCTCTGAAAGCGCCCGCTTTTATAGTAGCGTTCTGTTCTTGGGAACGTGCGAGGGTTTAATACCTTCATTAATTGGTTTTAATTGCCCCGTTCCCTTGGCTTTTGTTCCGAGGGTTACCTGAAACTGGAGGTCGATCTCGGACGAGATCTTCCATACTGGTTGGAGATAACGTGTCCGGCTGGCTGATGACTGCCGGAGCTGTTGTATCCGACTTGTTGGACTTGCTGCACTGCTGATCCTTGCCACCGAAGGGTGGGGGTACCTGCAAGAGACTCCGATGCTTAAGTTAGCACGGGTATTAAGCAGGTTTTATGTAGAATCAGAGTGTGAGTTATACCTGGGTGCTCTAGTGTATTTATAGTAGATGGGGCTGACCTTTCTGATAAGATAAGTTAGCTATCTTATCTTATCTTTATCTTTATTTTGGGTGAAGTCAGCTTATCTTCAAAGGAACCGCCTTTATCTCTATAGGCTTGGATTGCCTTTGGATTTGGGTCGTGTTCCTCTATTTGGGCCCTTTATTGGGCTCTCCTGTTGATTTGGCCGACCTCTTTGAGAAGAGGTCGGGTAGCCTGACCTGAAGAGGTCGGTCGCTTTGTCGCCAATCATCCCAGGTCGGGTTGCTCGACCCAGGGTATGAACAGTGAGCTCGGTCTTTTTGCTGAGGTCGAGCATTTTGTCGATTCCTTTCTTTGTAGAGTCTTTTTGAATGTGGAATGTTTTCCTTTAAAAGCGTGCGCTTTTATATCGGCGCTTTGGAAACGTGCGAGGGTTTAATACCCTCATTAATTGACTTCAAATGCCCCGTTTCCCTTGGTTTTATTTTGAATTTTGCCATCAGAAACGGTTTCTCTTCTTCGTTCCTCTTCGTAACTTCTCCCTTTACTCTCTCATTTTCTGTTTTTCCTTAGAGTTTCACAGTTTCTTCCTGCGACGCCTGCTCTTCTATTGCTTTCTGTGGAAGAGGAGTGATTCTGGGTTTCTCCTTCTGTCTTCTTCCGGCGAATTTTTTCCGTTCGAAGGGTGGCTCTGTCGCTTCTTGCTCTTCAGCTTTCTTTCGAGGTTTTCTTCTATTTTTCAGGTTCGATTTTTCCTCCTCCGTCATTTTTATGCCTGTTTTGAGAAAGTTTTTATCTTAGTTGGGAAAAGTTTGGATCTTTCTACTTTCTGCTGTGCCTGATCACTGTGCGTTTCGTAATTTTTTCGTCTTTTGCATGGTCTTTTTTGCTTTTCCTGTTGCTTGATACCTTTAGGGTTTTTGCATGTTGTGAAATGCTTTTGATTTTGAAGCTTTGGAATGATAATTTTGTTTGATTCTGAAAAAAAGGTTGCATATTTGGTGATTTTTTCCTGGTATGTTTGCTGTTGTTTCTTGCTGAAAGACTGTAGGAAGATGATTTTCTGTTTTGTTTGTGTTTTGTCTTTCTCCTATGAAAAATGCTTGCTGTTTGAGGTCTTCTATTCTTGTTTGCGGGATGCCGGGACGTAAGTAGATTTTCCTTGATACCTCGCTTTGTTACTGCCTCCAAAGGATGCCCTAGGAGTTTTAGTTTGAGTCTTGAGGCTTCCTTTTTCTGTGTATTCGCCCGCCGAGATGTTTTTGAGTAATCCGTTCTTCTTTTCTTTTGTAGGGTTTAGTTGGCCTCATGTCTTCCCGAAATAATGTTGTAGAGATGCCTTCCCGGGTTCCTGAGGGTATAGCCGATTAGGTGGACTCGATGGTTCTTATGTGTGTCTCTCTGGTTGATTCTGAATTTTGTGCACAGCTTAGACAGTTTCATAGTGTTTGTAGTAATTCCAGTGATGAGAAGAACTATGAGCTTGTCCCTCCCTCTTCTGATGAAAGAGTCTGCTTTTCTACTCGGGTTGTTGATGATCGCCCCTTCTTTTATGTTTATGATTTTTTCTTCGGTCCGCTGGGTATCACCCTTCCTTTTACTCCATTTGAAACCGATCTGTTATGGTCCTGTAATGTTGCCCCCTCTCAACTTCACCCCAATTCCTGGGGTTTCATAAAAATTTTCCAATTGTTGTGCAATGGTTTTGGTATTCCTGCTTCCCAATCTCTCTTTTTCTATTTGTTTGTCTTGACTAAGCCCGGTGTGGTAAAAAAGAAGTCAGCTTGGGTCTCCTTCCGTTCCACCCAGGGAAAGAAGGTCTTTTCCATGTTTTACGAGTTGTTCTGTGATTTTAAAAACTACTTTTTCAAAGTCTGAGCTGTTGAAGGAGCTCGGCCCTTTTTTCTGGATGAAAATGACGAACCTGCTTTTCCCTTGGAATGGCAAAAAGATGTGAGGGTCTCTAGATATGCATGGGAAATGCTGGATGAGGCTGAACGAGCCTTCGTGACTGTCTTGGAAGATCGCTGGGGTCATCCTCCCCATCTCGACACAAAGAAATTTCTAACCAATCCTTCTCTTCTTCAAACTGAACTGGGTATCTTGTGTTTATCTGTTTATGTTGCTTGTAGCTGTCTTTCCGACTTGTAGCTTAACTTCTGTTTTATTTGCAGAGGCAATGAAGAATAATGAAGCTATAAAAGCTTTTAAGAGGGCGCAGAGGGCGACTGATGCTAGGAATATTGCGGCCAAGGCGGCTGGGGAGGGGTCCTCCCAAATGCGCGAGAAGTCATCAGTGCCGAGTTCTCCTGGGGTGATGAAGGTGGTCCCTACACCCCGAGTCCGTTTGGTGGATCCTCACCCCACTTCTGCCGCTCCATCTGTTGCTCCTACCAATAAAAAACAAAAAACAGCCGAGCCCTTTGACCTCGATGCTCCTGATTTCAATGCCATTGAGTTTGTGGATCAGCAAATCGGTCCCTATGGCTCCCTCTCTACGGATGATGTGTCCATCGTCCATCACTTGGAATTTATGGCCCGAAATCACGTAAAGATGGCGTATATGGTGGTCGCCATATGTCGGACTGCTCAGAATCTCCCTCTCCATGCCACTAAAGCGTTTATGGAGGAGGCAAAACAAGAGTTTGATCGGATGAGGGAGTTGAAGGAGGAACTTGAGATAAAGGTAGCCAAGCTGGAGAAGGACTTAGAGAACGAGAAGGCGAGTTCTCAATCACTGGCAGCTTCTTTGAGGTTGGCTGAGGACACAGCCATGATGCACAAAGATAGTTACGTTACATCCTATCGGGAGATGTTGCGTTTGAGGGGGGAGCTCGACAATGTCCGGGAAGATTATTCTGAGCTCCAAAGTCATCTCATTGGCAGCGTGACTACTGCTTACGAGAACTTGAAGGAGCAAGTTCGGGTTATTGCTCCCGAGGCCGATCTCACTCCCTTTAGCTTGGACAACATTGTCAGGGATGGCAAGATTGTCCCTGATGATGGGGATGATGATGATGAGGTCGATCCCCTCCCTGTGTCTTCTGCCAAGGTGTCAGCGCCTACTGTTCCTCCTGCCAAGGTCGACCCTCCCGCTTCTAATCCTGACTGTCAGATTTTAAACCGGGATGATGGTACTGTGGATGCTGTTCCTCTCCAGGCTCGCCCTCCTTCTCCTCAGACTGATGCTGCTAAGAAGCCTTCTAACCTTTAGCTGATTTATGTTGGATATTTTTGTAGTTGGCCCGACTTGTGGGCTTTAAAACTCTTTGGTTTATTTTGTTGACACTCTTTCTGGTTGC
>NC_029788.2:23575414-23577211 GCF_000816755.2 Arachis ipaensis
TGTTTAGCAATATTATTTAAAAACACAACGAATAGCTTCTGAGCTTTTGGGTCTGACCCTGAGGCTTTTACGTCACATTTGCTTGCACCTGTCTTGGCTTCTTTGAGGGCTTGTTTGCTTAGCTTCTTTGAACCGGTTTGTTGTCGATGTGTGGATCCGATTTAACAATCCATGCCCGACTTCTTTGTCTTTTTCCTAGTTGACCGATGTCAATCTTTTTCAAGTATTTAAAGTAATCTTCTTTTTTGGACCTTGGTCAGGTCTCTTTTAGAGATTACTTTTATAACCGATTTGTGGGAGACCGACTTCTTTATGTCGATCTCTTCTAAGTTACTTCGTAATCCTCTTTCTTGGGCCTTTGTCAGGTCTCTTTCAGGGATTACTTTTATAACTTTCCGTTGTAGGAGACCGACTTCTTTATGTCGATCTCTTCTAAGTTACTTCGTAATCCTCTTTCTTGGACCTTGGTCAGGTCTCTTTCAGGGATTACTTTTATAACTTTCCGTTGTAGGAGACCGACTTCTTTGTGTCGATCTCTTCTAAGTTACTTCGTAATCCTCTTTCTTGGACCTTGGTCAGGTCTCTTTCAGGGACTACTTTTATAACTTTTCGTTGTAGGAGACCGACTTCTTTGTGTCGATCTCTTCTAAGTTATTTCGCAATCCTCTTTCTTGGACCTTTGTCAGGTCTCTTTCAGGGATTACTTTTATAACTTTTCGTTGTAGGAGACCGACTTCGTTAGGTCGATCTCTTTCTAGGTTATTTTTGTAATCCTCTTTCTTGGACCTTTGTCAGGTCTCTTTCAGGGATTACTTTTATAACCCTTTTTATTTTGGGCTGACTTTGTTAGGTCGAGCCCTTCTAAGTTAAAGTAATCCTCTTTAATAGGGTTGGCCAGACCTCTTTCCAGGGTTTACTTATAACTTAGGTTGACTTGGTCCGACTTCTGGACGTCGGCCAGTCTTTAAGTTATTATTTTAGCTATCCGTAAGACCTCGTCAGGTTCTTTTTTGGATTGCTTTTGATAACTTCTTACATTATTCTGTGTTCATTTTTGCCGATTTGTAGAAAGTGGTTGGCATCTTTAGATCGTCCTTTGGGTGAATCGCGCATTCACCTTTATCGGACGGTTTATCTTTATCGTGGTCGTGCAGTGAAATTGTTTTTCACTTTCTGCCGACCTGTCGCTTTATAATCGGACGATGAATTCTTCAGATTAATGCGTCTTGAATTCTTGTAGAAATATCTAAATAAACTTTATTCAAAGTAAAAGTGCAAATATATACATGTGGGAATTTTTTCATCCTTTCAAGTCGGATAGTGTCTGGGTCTCAACTTGGTGCCTCATTAAAAAACCTTTTTCAAGAAAAAGAGTGCATCCAATAATGAGATCTGTTACCTTCCTAAATGTAGTACCTTCTTAGGTTGCAAGCGTGCCATGATCTGGGAAGCTCTCGTCCGTTGAGTTCGGACAGTCTGTAATAGCCCTTTCCGAGTACTTCTACAACTTGGTAGGGTCCTTTCCAGTTTGCTGCCAACTTTCCTTCTCCTGGTCGAGTTGTTTCGATATCATTTCGGATTAAGATGAAATCATTCTCTGCGAAACTTCTCGGCACTACCTTTTGATTATATCTGGAAGCCATCTGTCGTTTTAGTGCTTCTTCCCTGATCCGAGCTCTTTCTTGGATTTCAGGTAGTAGGTTGAGTTCTTCCCTCTGAATTTGGGAGTTGGCTTCTTCATTTTAGTGGACTACTCTGGATGACCCTTCCTCGATCTCTATTGGGATCATTGCCTCC
>NC_029788.2:23577272-23587179 GCF_000816755.2 Arachis ipaensis
TCTCTGTTTCAACCCAGCCAATATGACTTTGTTGGCGGCTTCGGCCTGTCCATTGGCTTGAGGGTGTTCGACGGAGGTGAACTGGTGCTTTATATTTAAGTCGGCTAGTAGTCTCCTGAAGCCTGCGTCTGTGAATTGGGTGCCATTGTCCGTGGTGATGGAGTGTTGAACCCCAAACCTTGTGACAATGTTTCTATATAGGAATTTCCGGCTTCTTTGAGCGGTGGCGTTGGCTAGGGGCTCTGCCTCAATCCATTTTGTGAAATAGTCTACCCCTACTATGAGAAATTTAACTTGTCCTGACTCCTGGGGGAAGGGGCCAAGAAGGTCGAGCCCCCACCTTGCAAACGGCCAAGGGGAAGTTACACTGATGAGCTCTTCTGGTGGGGCGATGTGAAAGTTGGCATGTTTCTGACATGGTGGGCATGTCTTTACAAATTTTGTAGCTTCTTTCTGTAGTGTTGGCCAATAAAATCTCGCCTGGAGCACTTTTTTGGCTAAAGCTTGTGCTCCGAGATGATTGCCACAAATGCCACCGTGTACTTCTTCTAACACTTCCTTTGTGTGGGAGGTCGGTACGCATTTCAGTAATGGTATTGAGATCCCTCTTTTGTACAGGATGTTGTTTATAATGGTGTAGTACTGTGCCTCCCTTTTTAGCCTTTTTGCCCCTTTTTCTTCTGTGGGGAGTGTTCCTGCTCTGAGGTAGTTAATTATGGGAGTCATCCATCCTTGGTCCTGGCTTGTTATGGTTAGGACTTTTTCCTCTTCCGAGATTGACAGGTTCTGTAACATTTCCTGGATGAGGCTTCTATTGTTGCCCCCTGGTTTGGTACTGGCTAGTTTCGAGAGTGCGTCAGCTCGGGCATTTTGTTCTCGGGGTATGTGGTATATCTTATATTCCCCGATTTGTCCGAGCTGTTGCTTGGTCTTATCTAAATAACTTTTCATGGTGGGATCTTTGGCTTGGTAGCTCCCTGTTATTTGTGATGTGACAACTTGCGAATCGCTGTAGATGTTGAGTTTCCGAGCTCCAACCTCTTCAGCCAGCTTCAAACCAGCTAGAAGTACTTCGTATTCTGCTTGGTTATTCGAAGCCGGGAACCCGAACTTGAGGGGGAGCTCAACTTGGGTTCCCCAGTTGCTTTCTATTATCACTCCTGCGCCGCTTCCAGTTTTATTTGAAGAACCGTCCACATAGAGATTCCACTCTGTGAGGGTTTCCAGGGCATCTGTGAATTCTGGCGATAAAATCGGCCAGATATTGTGACTTAATGGCCGTCCGAGCTTCATATTGGAGGTCGAACTTTGACAACTCAACTGCCCATTGTAGAATTCTACCTGCTAAATCTGTTTTCTGCAATATTCCTTTCAAGGGCTGGTTGGTGCGAACTTTGATGGTGTGGGCCTGGAAGTAAGGACGGAGTCGTCTAGATGTTAGAATGAGAGTATATGCAAATTTTTCTATTTTCTGGTAGTTCAGCTCGGATCCCTGTAGTGCTTTACTAATGAAGTAGACGGGTTGTTGTCCGTTTTCGTCTTCTCTGACTAGTGCTGACGCTACTGCCCGACTTCCTACTGCGAGATATAATGAGTGGTTCTCCTTTTTATGGTCGGGAGAGGATAGGTGGCTGTCCTAAGAACTTTTTAAAGTCTTGGAAGGCTTGCTCACATTCTGTCGTCCACTCGAACTGCCTTCCCTTTCTTAAAGTAGCATAGAAGGGGAGAGATCTTATCAAGGCTCCTGCTAAGAATCGGGATAGGGCTGCTAATCTCCCGTTGAGTTGCTGTACTTCTTTGACACAGGTTGGGCTCTTCATGTTGAGTATGGCCTGACATTTGTCCGGATTTGCTTCAATTTCTCTTTGTGTGAGCATGAAACCTAAGAATTTGCCTGCTTCTACCGCAAATGTGCATTTTGCTGGATTGAGTCGCATGTCATGCTTCCTTATGGTGTCGAATACTTGGGCCAGGTCGGACAATAATGTCTCTTCACTTTGTGTTTTTATTAACATGTCGTCGACGTAGACTTCCATGATCTTTCCGATGTGATCCGAGAAGACTTTATTCATTAGCCTTTGATAAGTAGCTCCTGCGTTCTTGAGACCGAAAGGCATCACAATGTAGCAGTAGTTTGCTTTCGGTGTTAGGAACGAGGTCTGTTCTTGATCTGGTGGATACATGGGGATCTGGTTGTATCCCGAGTATGCATCCATAAATGAGAGATATTTATATCCGGAGGAAGCGTCTACCAGAGCGTCGATATTTGGGAGTGAGTAAGGGTCCTTTGGACAAGCCTTGTTGAGATCGGTGTAATCGGTGCATATTCGCCACTTTTCATTTGATTTTTTCACCAAGACAACGTTGGCTAGCCATAGTGGGTATTTGACTTCTCTTATGAATCCTGCTTCCAGTAGTGCCTGTACTTGTTCTTCCACAGCCTAGGATCGTTCTGGCCCAAGTTTTCTTCGTCTCTGCTGTACCGGTCGAGATCTTGGATAGACCGCTTTTTGATCTGCTTTTATCGTGGCTATCCCATTTGGTGTTTGGAATTTCATACATAGGTGTGGGGTCGAAACTATCGCGCCGAGTTCGTTGAGTGTTGTCCGACCTATGAGAGCATTGTAAGCTGAACTTACGTCGACCACAATGTAATCTATTTTGAGGGTCCTAGATTGGTTCCCTCTTTCGAAGGTTGTATGTAGTGGTATGTATCCTAGTGGTCGAACCGGGGTGTCTCCTAGTCCAAACAAACTGTTTGGATATGCTTGAAGTTCTTTTTCTTCCAAGCCGAGTTTATCAAAGGCTGTTTTGAATAAGATGTCGGTAGAACTCCCTTGGTCTATTAAGGTGCGGTGTAGGTTGGCATTTGCTAATATGATGGTGATGACCATGGGATCGTCGTGTCCTGCGATGATGCCGGATGCGTCCTCTTTAGTGAATGTTATTGCTGGAATGTTGAGTTCTTCCTCCTTTCCTTCGACATGATATACTTCTTTGAGATATCTTTTGTGAGAGGATTTGGAGATCCCACCTGCTGTGAATCCGCCATGTATCATGTGGACATGTCTTTCTGGTGTCCGAGGTGATCATTCTGTTCGTTCAGAATCCTCATCTCTTCGTCTCTTTCTTTGATCATCATCTCAGGTGGCCAGGAATCGATCTAACTTTCCTTCTCTCACTAATTTTTCTATGATATTTTTTAAGTCGAAACATTCGTTTGTGGAGTGTCCTCAGACTCGGTGGTATTCGCAATATTCTTTCCGGTTTCCTCCTCCCTTTTTGCCTTTGAGTGGCCGTGCTGGGGGGATTTTTTTCTGTATGGCATACTTCTTTGTATATCTCGACCAAGGATGCCCTGAGAGGAGTGTAATTATGGTACTTTTTGATTTTCTCTCCTTGTCGATCTTCTTTCCTCTTGGATTCCTTGTCTCTATCTCGGTAAGAGGCCCCCGATTTTGAGGTCTCTCCTAACCGAGCGTTTTCTTCCATATTGATGTATTTTTCTGCTCGTTCCTGTACTTCATCCAAGGAGGTCGGGTACTTTTTTGATATAGATTGGCTGAAGGGTCCTTCTCGTAGGCCGTTGATGAGTCCCATGATGGCGGCCTCTGTGGGTAAACTTTGTATGTCCATGCATGTTTTGTTGAATCTCTCCATATAGTTGTGGAGGCTCTCTCGATCTCCTTGTTTGATCCCTAGTAAACTGGGGGCGTGCTTGGCTTTATCTTTCTGAATGGAGAATCTGGCTAGGAATTTTTTACTAATTTGAGATCGGCTTCTAATTGCTGTAGTTTTTCTTCCAACTCCCGACGTCGCCGCATCTCTCTTTGTAGATCCCTTCCGATTTCCCGTTGTTGTTGAGTTTCTTTTTCCAGTTGTTTTAGGCGATCTAGGAGCGCTTCTATTGTCCCTGAATTTAGTGAGTCGTTGTCTTTGTTGATTTCCGGAGTGTCTTGTAGTGTGACATCCGCGTTCTTGTGCGGCGTTCTCTCTTCCAGACCTGAATCGTTGTCCTTGTTATGGTTGTCCGCCATGGTGATGGGTTGACTTCCAGGATCCCCAGAAACGGCGCCAATATTCTGAGGGTTACCTAAAACTGGAGGTCGATCTCGGACGAGATCTTCCGTACTGGTCGGAGATAACGTGTCCGGCTGGCTGATGACTGCCGGAGCTGTTGTATCCGACTTGTTGGACTTGCTGCACTGCTGATCCTTGGCCACCGAAGGGTGGGGGGTACCTAAAAGAGACTCCGATGCTTAAGTTAGCACGGGTATTAAGCAGGTTTTATGTAGAATCAGAGTGTGAGTTATACCTGGGTACTCCAGTGTATTTATAGTAGATGGGGCTGACCTTTCTGATAAGATAAGTTAGTTATCTTATCTTATCTTTATCTTTATTTTGGGTGAAGTCAGCTTATCTTCAAAGGAACCGCCTTTATCTCTATAGGCTTGGATTGCCTTTGGATTTGGGTCGTGTCCCTCTATTTGGGCCCTTTATTGGGCTCTCCTGTTGATTTGGCCGACCTTTTTAAGAAGAGGTCGGGTAGCCTGACCTGAAGAGGTCAGTCGCTTTGTCGCCAATCATTCCAGGTCGGGTAGCTCGACCCAGGGTATGAACAGCTTTTATTTTGAAATTTGCTCACAGAAACGCTTTCTCTTCTTCATTTCCACCCTTACTTTTCTTTCTTTCCGTTTTTCACCTAGAGTTCATAGTTTCTCCTTGCGACGCCTGCTTGCTACTGCTTTCTGTGGAAGAGGGGTGATTCTGGATTTTACCTTCCATTTCCTACTTTTGGCGAGTTTTTTTGTTTGAAGGGTGGCTCTTTCGCCTGCCGCTTCTACTCTTCAGCTTTCTTTTGAGGTTTTCTCTTATTTTTCCAGGTTTGATTTTTCTTTCTTTTTCTTTTTCGTGTCTCTTTTTCGTGTCTGATTTTGAGAAAGTTTTGATTTTGCTTGGAGAAAGTTTGGATCTTTCTGCTTTTGCTGTGCCTGATTGCTGTTGTAATGTGTGTTCTGGGAGTTTCTTCGCCTTTTTGCATGAACCTTTTCGCCTTTCCTGTTGCTTGATGCTTTTAGGGCTTTTGCATGTTATCACCGTTTCTGCTTGTGCTTTTGATGATGGTTTTGTTTGATTCTGAAAGAAGGTTGTGCCTTTGATGATTTCCGCTTGGCGTGTTTGATGTTGGCGATGCTTTTTGCTGATAGACTGTAAAAAGATAGTGGCTTTGATGACTTTTTGTGTTTTGTCTTTCTCCTATGAAAATGTTCATTATTTGAAATCTTCTTTTCTTGTTTGAGAGATGCCGGGACGTAAGCTGTAGATTTTTTCTGAAACCTTGCTTTGTTACTGCCTCCGAAGGATGCCCCAGGACTTTGGTTTGAGTCTTGGGATTTTCCTTTTCTGTTTGCTCTTTTGTATCATATTAGTCGAGTTGTTTTGCCCCTCGTCCGAGATGTTTTTTAGTAATCCAATCTTCTTTTCTTATTGTAGGATTAGTTGGCCTCATGTCTTCTCGCAATAACATTGTAGAGATGTCTTCTAAAGTTCCCGAGGGGATGTCTGATTGGATGGACTCCCTTATCTTAATGTGTGTCTCTGTGGTGGACGCTGATTTTTGTGTAGAGATGAGAAAACGTCATAGGATTTGTGGTAGTAGTGCCCGGGAGAGGGATTATGAGCTTGTAGCGCCCGACTCTGACGAGAGGGTTTGTTTTCCTACTTCGGTCGAGGGGGAGCGTCCCTTCTTTTATGCCTATGAATATTTTTTCAGCCAGTTGGACATTACTTTTCCTTTTACTGCTTTCGAGACCGACTTGTTGTGGTCATGTAACATTGCCCCATCCCAGCTTCATCCGAATTCCTGGGGTTTTATTAAGATCTTTTAGCTGCTTTGCCGAGAGCTAGGCGTAACACCTTCTCAGACTCTTTTCCTCTATCTTTTGTTTCTGCCAAGCCTGGAGCTTCTTCCAAAAAGAAGGCTTCCTGGGTTTCTTTTAGGTCTGCCCAGGGGCATAAAGTTTTCGCCATGTACGATGAATCTTTTAAGGATTTTAAGAATTATTTCTTTAGAGTCTATGCTGTTGAGGGGGTCTACCCCTTTTTTCTTGATGAGAATGATGAGCCTGCTTTTCCTCTAGAGTGGCAGAAGGATGTGAGAGTGTCTCGTTATACATGGGAGATGCTTGACGAGGTTGAGCGGGCTTTTGTTATTGTTTTTGAAGATTTATGGGGGGAATCACCCCATCTTGATACAAAAAGGTTTTTGAATGACCCGTCCCTAGTTCAAACTATTTTGGGTACTGTCTAACTTGTTTCTGTACTTGTTTCTTAGTTTTGCTTCCTCTTTTTATGATTGTAACCCATTACTGTGGTTGATTCTGTTTTTTCAGAGATGTCAAAAAACAATGATTCCATGAAGGCCTTCAAAAAGGCAAGGAAGGCTGCTGCTACTCAAAATATCTTGGCCAAGGCGGCGGGAGAGGGATCTTCTCAAGTTCAGGTAAAGCCGCCCGTGCCGCGTTCCCCTGGGCCGAGGAAGGTGATTCCCACTCCTCGGGTTCGCCTGGCCGACCCTCCACAGTCTTCCGCTGCTACTTCTGGTGTTCATCCCAATAAGAAACAAAAAATAATTGAGCCTTTCAACCTTGATGCCCTTGATTTTGACGCGGTCGAGTTTGTAGATCAGCAGATCGGTCCCTACGGTGTCCTTCCTATGGATGATGTATCACTCCTTCGTCATTTGGATTTTATAACTCGGAGTAGTGTAAAAATGGCACATATGGGAGCTGCCCTGTACCGAACTGCTCAAAATCTTCCTCTCCATGCCACCAAAGCTTTTATGGAGGAGGCAAAATATGAGTTCGATCGGATGAAGGGCTTGAAGGAGGAGTGATGAGCGGATAATTTATACACTTTTTGGCATTGTTTTTAGTATGTTTTTAGTAGGATCTAGTTACTTTTAGGGATGTTTTCATTAGTTTTTATGTTAAATTCATATTTCTGGACTTTACTATGAGTTTGTGTGTTTTTCTGTGATTTCAGGTATTTTCTGGCTGAAATTGAGGGACTTGAGCAAAAATCAGATTCAGAGGTTGAAGAAGGACTGCTGATGCTGTTGGATTCTGACCTCCCTGCACTCAAAGTGGATTTTCTGGAGCTACAGAACTCTAAATGGCGCGCTTCCAATTGCTTTGGAAAGTAGACTTCCAGGGCTTTCCAGCAATATATAATAGTCCATACTTTGGCCAAGAATTGATGACGTGTAAGCTAGAATGATGGCGGCATTCAAGAGAATCCGGAAGGTCTAAACCTTGTCTGTGGTATTCCGAGTAGGATTCAATAAATGAATGACTGTGACGAGCTCCAAACTCGCGATTGCGGGGCGTTAGTGACAGACGCAAAATGATAGTAAATCCTATTCCAGCATGATCGAGAACCGACAGATGAATAGCCGTGCCGTGACAGGGTGTGTTGACCATTTTCACTGAGAGGATAAGATGAAGCCATTGACAAGGGTGATGCCTCTAGATGATTAGCCATGCCGTGACAGGGCATTGGATCATTTTCCCGAGAGATGACCGAAAGTAGCCATTGACAGTGGTGATGTATCACATAAAGCCAGCCATGGAAAGGAGTAAGACTGATTGGATGAAGATAGCAAGAAAGCAAAGGTTCAGAGGAACGAAAGCATCTCCATTCGCTTACCTGAAATTCTCACCAATGAATTACATAAGTATTTCTATCCCTATTCTATTAATTATTATTCGAAAACACCATTATCAATTTATATCTGCCTAACTGAGATTTGCAAGGTGACCATAGCTTGCTTCATACCAACAATCTCCGTGGGATTCGACCCTTACTCACGTAAGGTATTACTTGGACGACCCAGTGCACTTGCTGGTTAGTTACACAGAGTTGTGAACCATGGTCTTGGCATCATGTTTTTTGGCGCCATTTCCAGGGAAAGAAAGAGCAATGAATTTTACATAATTAAAGTATAATCATGATTCCTCGTACCAAGTTTTTGGCGCTGTTGCCGGGGATTGTTTGAGTTTGGACAACTGACGGTTCATCCTGTTGCTCAGATTAGGTAATTTTCTTTTTGTTTTGTTTTCAAAAAAATTTTTCAAAAAAATCTTTCAAAAATTTTTCTTGTGTTTTCAAAAAAAATTAAAAAAAAAATGTTTTCAAAAATTTATTTTGATTCAGAATTTTTAAGAATGAATTCTAGTGTTTCATGAAGCCATGTCTAAATTTATTTGGACTGAGGCAGCAATTTGTTATCAAGAGCAAGCTAGTTGTTGCTAATCCACCTGCTGCTGATCCAGAATCACCTACTGAAGCTTGGCTGGCCATTGGCCATGTCTAGTGTTTTGGACCGGAGCTTTCATTGAAAGCTTGGCTGGCTAGTGAGCCATGTCTAATTCCTGGACTGAAGCTTTAGACTAAGAATGCAAGATTCCTGGAATTCATATTAAAAATTTTGGAATCCTTATTTTTCTTTTTCAATTAATTTTTCGAAAAATCCAAAAAAAAATTAGAAAATCATAAAAATCAAAAATATTTTTTGTGTTTCTTGTTTGAGTCTTGAGTCATATCATAAGTTTGGTGTCACTTGCCTATGCATTTTGCATTTTTTTCGAAAATTCATGCATTCATAGTGTTCTTCATGATCTTCAAGTTGTTCTTGGTAAGTCTTCTTGTTTGATCTTTTCATTTGCATGTTTTGTGTCTTTTCTTGTTTTTCATATGCATTCTTGAATTCTTAGTGCCTAAGCATTAAAGAATTCTAAGTTTGGTGTCTTGCATGTTTTCTTTGCATTAAAAATTTTTCAAAAATGTGTTCTTGATGTTCATCATGATCTTCATAGTGTTCTTGGTGTTCATCTTGACATTCATAGCATTCTTGCATGCATTCATTGTTTTGATCTAAAAATTTCATACATTGCATAATTTTCATGTTTTTCCTCTCATCATAAAAATTCAAAAATAAAAAAAATATCTTTCCCTCTTTTCTCTCATAAATTCGAAAATTTGAGTTGACTTTTTCAAAAAATTTTTAAAATCTAGTTGTTTCTTATGAGTCAAATCAAATTTTCAATTTGAAAATCTTATCTTTCTCAAAATCTTTTTCAAAAATCAAATCTTTTTCAAATTTCTTAGTTATTTTCGAAAATTCCAAAAATATTTTTCAAAAATCTTTTTCTTATTTTTATATCAAATTTTCGAAAATAACAATAACAATTAATGTTTTGATTCAAAAATTTCAAGTTTGTTACTTGCTTGTTAAGAAAGATTCAAACTTTGAGTTCTAGAATCATATCTTGTGATTTTTTATGAATCAAGTCATTAATTGTGATTTTAAAAATCAAATCTTTTTCAAAAACTAATTTCTATCATATCTTTTCAAAAATATCTTCTCTTCTTATCTTTTTCAAAAATCTAATTTCAAAATATCTTTTCCAACTTCCTAACTTCTTATCTTTTCAAAATTTGTTTCAACTAACTAACTTTTTGTTTGTTTCTTAACTTTTTCAAAACTATCTAACTAACTCTCTCTCTCTAATTTTCGAAAATATCTTCTCTCTTTTTCAAAAAATTTCTTTTTTATTAACTAATTATTTTTATTTTTGATTTTAAAAAAATTTTTTCGAAAAAAATACTAACCTTTTTCAAAAACTATTTTCGAAAATCACTAACTCTTTTTCAAAAGTTATTTTCGAAAATTCTCCCTCTCCCATCTTATTCTGTTTATTTATTCATTTACTAACATCTCATCTCACATCTCTGCCCTCCTCACAGTTGTGTTTCTTTCTTTACATCATATTCTTTGTCTCCCTCTTTTCTTCCACTCACAAAGGGATCCCTATACTATGGTATAAAGGATCTCTATTATTATTAT
>NC_029788.2:23587317-23590116 GCF_000816755.2 Arachis ipaensis
AGAAGCTCAAGAACTCATTGACATGGTTGCTAATAACCAGTTCATGTACACTTCTGAAAGGAATCCTGTGAGTAATGGGACGCCTATGAAGAAGGGAGTTCTTGAAATTGATACTCTGAATGCCATATTGGCTCAGAATAAAATATTGACTCAGCAAGTCAATATGATTTCTCAGAGTTTGAATGGAATATAAGCTGCATCCAACAGTACTCAAGAGGCTTCTTATAAAGAAGAAGCTTATGATCCTGAGAACCCTGCAATAGCAGAGGTGAATTACTTAGGTGAACCTTATGGAAACACCTATAACTCATCATAGAGAAATCATCCAAATTTCTCATGGAAGGATCAAAAGTCTCAACAAGGCTTTAATAATGGTGGAAGAAACAGGTTTAACAATAATAAACCTTTTCCATCATCCACTCAGCAACAGACAGATAACTCTTAACAAAATAGTTCTAATTTAGCAAACTTAGTCTCTGATCTATCTAAGGCCACTGTAAGTTTCATGAATGAAACAAGGTCTTCCATTAGAAATTTGGAAGCACAAGTGGGCCAACTGAGTAAGAGGATCACTGAAATCCCTTCTAGTACTCTCCCAAGAAATACAGAAGAGAACCCAAAAGGAGAGTGCAAGGCCATTGACATAAGCACCATGGCCGAACCTACAAGGGAAGGAGAGGACGTGAATCCCAAGGAGGAAGACCTCCTGGGACGTCCAGTGATCAATAAGGAGCTTCCCTCTGAGGAACCAAAGGACTCTAATGCTCATCTAGAGACCATAGAGATTCCATTGAACCTCCTTATGCCCTTCATGAGCTCTGATGAGTATTCCTCTTCTGAAGAGAATGAGGATGTTACTGAAGAGCAAACTGCCAAGTTTCTTGGTGCAATCATGAAGCTGAATGCCAAATTATTTGGCATTGATACTTGGGAAGTTGAGCCTCCCTTGTTCATCAATGAATTAAGTGATCTGGATCAACTGACATTGCCTCAGAAGAAACAGGATCCTGGAAAGTTCATAATACCCTGTACCATAGGCACCATGATCTTTAAGGCTCTGTGTGACCTTGGTTCAGGAATAAACCTCATGCTCCTCTCTGTAATAGAGAAACTGGGAATCTATGGGGTGCAAGCTGCTAAAATCTCATTAGAGATGGCAGACAGTTCAAGAAAACAGGCTTATGGACAAGTAGAGGATGTGTTAGTAAAGGTTGAAGGCCTTTACATCCCTGCTGATTTCATAGTCCTGGATACTGGAAAGGAAGAGGATGAATCCATCATCCTAGGAAGACCTTTCCTGGCCACAGTAAGAGCTGTGATTGATGTTGACAGAGGTGAACTAGTCTTTCAATGGAATGAGGACTCCCTTGTGTTTAAAACTCAAGGATCTCCCTTTGCAACCCATGGAGAGGAAGCATGAAATGCTTCTCTCAAAGCAGAGTCAACCCAAGCCCCCACAGTCAAACTCTAAATTTGGTGTTGGGAGGCCACAACCAAACTCTAAGTTTGGTGTTGAAATCCCATATCCAAACTCTAAGTTTGGTGTTGAAATCCCATATCCAAACTCTAAGTTTGGTGTTGGAGAGTCTCAACAATGCTCTGAACATCTGTGAGGCTCCATGAGAGCCCACTGTCAAGCTATTGACATTAAAGAAGCGCTTGTTGGGAGGCAACCCAATTTTTATTTATCTAACAATATTTTTCTTAGTTATATGTCTTTATAGGTTCATGATCATGTGGAGTCACAAAATAAACAAAAAAATCAAAAACGGAATCAAAAACAGCAGAAGAAAAATCACACCCTGGAGGAGCATCTGCCTGGCGTTCAACGCCAGAACAGAGCATGGTTCTGGCCCTGAACGCCCAAAATGGGCAACATCCTGGCACTGAACGCCCAGAACAAGCATGGTTCTGGCATTCAACGCCAGAAATGGCAACAAATGGGCGTTGAACGCCCAAAATGGGCACCAACCTGGTGCTGAACGCCCAGAGTTGTGCACAAGGGCATTTTACATGCCTAATGGGTGCAGGGATGTAAATCCTTGACACCTCAGGATCTGTGGACACCACAGGATCATCTCAGGATCTGTGAATCTCACAGGATCCCCACCCACCTCACCCTCCCTCTCTCCATTCATGATCATCCCTTCTGTTTTCCTTTCACCACTCACATCCATACACATATCCCTCCATCTCTTCCATATCTTCTTCTTCTTCTTCTTCTTCTATTCTTTCTTCTTTTGCTCGAGGGCGAGCAACATTCTAAGTTTGGTGTGGTAAAAGCATAAGCTTTTTGTTTTTCATTACCATTGATGGCACCTAAGACCGGAGAAACCTCTAGAAAAGGGGAAGGGAAGACAAAAGCTTCCACCTCCGAGTCATGGGAGATGGAAAGATTCATCTCAAGGGTCTATAGCTCAGTGGTAGAACATGTGGCTGCAAATCAAGAGATCCCTGAGATACCTCAGGGGATGCATCTTCCTCCACAAAACTATTGTAATTATATTGATGTGGTGACAATGCTTCTTGTTTTCTGAATGTATGCTTGAACAGTGCATATGTCTTTTGAAGTTGTTGTGTAAGAATGTTAAATATGTTGGCTCTTGAAAGAATGATGACAAGGAGACATGTTATTTGATAATCTGAAAAATCATAAAAATGATTCTTGAAGCAAGAAAAAGCAGCAAAGAACAAAGCTTGTAGAAAAAAATATAGGCAAAAAAAAAATAGAAAGAAAAAGAAAAAGCAAGCAGAAAAAGCCAAAGCTCTTAAAACCAAGAGGCAAGAGCAAAAAGCGAA